>NW_009911315.1:0-821 GCF_000696875.1 Nestor notabilis | reverse complement strand
AGAGAAGACTGCGTGGAGACCTTAGAGCAGCTTCCAGTATCAAACGGGAGCCTACAAGGTTGCTGGGGGGGGACTCTTCATTAGGGACTGCAGTGGTAGGAAAAGGGGACATGGCTTTAAACTTAAACAGGGGAAGTTTAGGTTAGATATAAGGAAGAAGTTCTTCACAGTGAGGGTGGTGAGGCACTGGAATAGGTTGCCCAAGGAAGTTGTGAATGCTCCAACCCTGGAGGCATTTAAGGCCAGGTTGGACAGAGCCTTGGTCGACATAGTTTAGTGTGTGGTGTCCCTGCTCATGGGAGGGGGGTTGGAACTAGATGATCTTAAGGTCCTTTCCAACCCCAACTGTTCTATGATTCTATGATTCTATGATTCTGTGCTTAGAGTAAGGAAACACCAAATTGGTTTTCCTGGTCATTTTCTATGGCATCCCATAGAGTAGTTCACTAAAGGTTTCTAAAGCCACCATGTTCTATGAATCTGAAAAATAAACTGATAACCCCTTTGGATAGACTAA
Source organism: Nestor notabilis (assembly GCF_000696875.1). Lineage (NCBI taxonomy): Eukaryota > Metazoa > Chordata > Aves > Psittaciformes > Psittacidae > Nestor > Nestor notabilis. Next base: position 304 of record NW_009911315.1, on the reverse strand, counting down.
TCTGGTGGAAAACAAAACCTCTTTCTGTGGCCAGTAACCCTATCCTGGGTAGCATCTGAGGTATTCTGAGGAGCTTTGCTTTTCCCCCACTGAATTCTTCCATTTGCCCAAAGCTTCTCTGTTTTTACCCACATCTAATCACTATAATGAGACTACTTGAAGTAGAAGGACAGAACAACACTCTAATGTGTTTGCCTAAGATAGCTGCTTTATTTTCCCCCAAAGTTTTACAGGTTTTTTTCATAGTGGGCATTAACATCTCTTCATCAGGCTGCTAAGAATAATACATTTTAAATATATATTT
>NW_009911314.1:0-15778 GCF_000696875.1 Nestor notabilis | reverse complement strand
CTGCCCGGCCACCCGCGAGGCCGTTTTCCGTCCCCCCCGTCAAAAATCTGTCTGGCTTTTTCCCCCCTTCTGCCCGTGCAGCCGATACGGTGAATTATTGATAGTGGAAATTGCATGGCGGAGGCAATAATGGCATCCCCTGATTGAGTAGCTCCACTTGATCTTCGTAAAGACAGAGAGATGGCACACTCCCTGGCCGGGCTGGAAGCACACGTGTGTGCCAGAGGGGCACAGCACCGCATGTCACTGCTCGCAACGGGAGCCAGCATGGGAGGGGAGGCTCCCACTTCATCCCAAGCCTGGCATGGGCCGGTGTGGCCTCACCTCCCGTTTCCTCACCCATAAATAATACCTTAGGCATTCGATTTTCAGGAGAAGATACCCCATTTCTTTTACAAATTGGTTATAGAATCACAGAAAGGTTTGGGTTGGAAGGGACCTTAAAGTTCCTCCAGTTCCAGTCCCCTGCCATGGGCAGGGGCACCTTCCACTAGAGCAGGTTGCTCCAAGCCCCTGTGTCCAACCTGGCCTTGAACACTGCCAGGGATGGGGCAGCCACAGCTTCTCTGGGCACCCTGTGCCAGCGCCTCAGCACCCTCATGAAACTTGTTAAACCAAGTATCCTTCTACACCTTTAAAGCCTGGCTGCCACCTAATTGCAATTAACACCAAAGGCCTGTCCACTTCAGCATGCCTGTGGCCGTCTATGCCGGGAGAAACGCGTGCAACTCATTCCTGCCCTCAGACAGTCTGATTGCCTGTGTGCTTTTGCTATGAAACACCTGCATTGATTAGATCAGTAAGGGAATAAAATACCCCAGGCGTTTGAAATTTGAGTACACCTAAGGCCTTTCACATAAAACAGCTTTTAATATATACTAAGGGAAACAATCCTGGTGGTTAATATCCCTTGCAGCTTTAAGAACTTCTTTAAAAATCATGCCCAAAGTACCACAGCACCATCCAGCAGCCTTTTAGCAGGGTGATAAGACAGCCCAGTTTTGACACTCTGTGTTCATAAAATATTTGGATGATCTACCAGTCAAGTTTAACAGCAGCCGCAGAGGCTACTTTAATCCGCTGTCATGTAATACATTACGCACGTGTTATTCCTGGAGGATGGCCTCTTCTCCTACTACACTAGACAAGCAGATGAGCAGCAGCAAGTACCATGCTTTAGAGACACCCAAGCATCTGCTGGCTTGTTCTCAGGAGCGAAGGAGAAGGCACATGTCCTCAAGAAGTCTGCTTGCAATCAGAAGAAGCTTTTTAATTTGGGAACGGAAGCATGTTACGGGCCACCTGACAAGCCCTCGTACTGTGGTGTGTGCTTTCAGCTCAGCTCTACTAAGACTGTGAGAGCCACCAACCCCAGGCAATGTGTGCCGAAATTCCTGCTTTGCTACCAACATGCTGCCTTTTGCCCCGTGCAGAGATTTTCCTGGGGAAGAGGCGTGGTCAGAGAGATGCTGTATCTTGGCGGCACAATCAGCCCTTCGGGGATTATTAACTAGCCAGTGCTTGATTACTGAGAAAATGAAAAAGTAGTGTAAGTAATGATCTGTTTGGACTTCTGATGCACATACAAGCTGGGCTCCATATTTTTCAATCAGGCCCTGACTTCAAGTAGGATTTTGTATGAATGAGCCCAAAAGATTGGGCCCGCAAGGGATTAGTTTGTGAAGCAACCGATAGTCATCGCATGGAGACACTGCCCTGGTCAGAGCTCTGCTCCTTTGTCCACATGACATATTGTAAGCTTGGAGGTGTACGTAAGCCCTCGCCTTTGAAACTTGTAGGATGTGTGGGACGCAATGCTCAGACATCCTAATGTTTCCTGTGGATTCCCAGGTGACCCCATGAAGAATTCTGTCTTGCCGTGTCCAAAAAAGAACATCTCCCATCTTCAGTCGCAGAGGTTTGGGTTGTACAGGCGTCAGAACCAAGTGGCACTGAAAAGGAAAGCTGCCCCTCAGTCTGCATGGGGAAGAAACAGGCAGGCAGGCCCTTTCCTGGTGATTTTGGGTCGGTTAATTCAGTACCTCGAGCCTCTCGGTGTCATTGGCGTGCCCACCTTACAGCATTTACCTTGAAACTGAGTCTCTTTTTCCTATACCTAACCAGCCAAAGTAAGTTTTTGCATACACAAACCACATTTCGCGCTTTTCCATTCAGCAACAGGGAAACAGTAAGAAGGAGTATAAGTTGTCAATCAACTTAATGTTGATTTATCCCTGCAGCAATATCAGATTGCTTGCAGGGGGGTGAGACCATTGCTTTTTGCTGAATTAAATTTAAACCGTAGCCTAGGCACTAATGATGCTGTAGATATTACAAAGAAGAAAGCTGAAGCATGCACATCTGTTTTCTGTCTCGGTGGAGGTTGTGCATTATAGTGATTGATGTACAAGGTCCAAATTTACTGATAAACTAATTATATGATAAAGTAGTTTGTGGGGCTCTTAAATTCCCCCATTGCTATTGTAAGAGAAGCAATAAAAAAGTCAATATTTGAAAAAAGTAACATTCTTAAAAGCCCATAGTTAGTCAATACACAGCTGGCGATTCAGTCTCCCCCCACAAACATGTCATTACACTCCTCATTTTATTCACATAGTATCTCGACCTGTTTTTGAATGAGAAAAAGGTCAAGAAGCTACAATTTGGACTGCCTCTCACTTGGTTGTCAGGAAATATAAACTAATCCTGATGACAGAAATGGGAATGCTGTCGAGGTACTCAGGTTTGACACTGGAGTATTTTTACTATTAACAATTTTAATTGGCTGAGGTCAGTTCTTATATCACAGCAAGCATTTTATGTTTAATTATGTTTATTCATGTTTCCTAGTTACCTATCTTTGCTATTTTGTCACATTAAAGGGCTGGAAAGTTCATGGAAATAAACTTTTCCAACTCAAGTAATGCTAAAAATTGCAATGGATTATAAACACTATCAAAGGTTGCAGGCACATCGCATTTGTAAGAAGATGACTGGGCTATGAGGCCACTCTAATGATTCGGTCATCACAGCACACACAGCAGAACTACTCATCCTCCACACTACCATCAGCAGGGCTGGAAAACCCTCAGCATCTTCGAGGACCAATCCCAAATTCTGCTCAGCTATGTAAAATCTTTGTAATCATCATCCAGGCTGTGACTGAGAAGGGGGTCATCCAAACTGTGGCCACAGCTTCTCCTGGGCATCTGCAGTACATGCTAACGCCCTGGGGTTGGTGGCACTTGGATCTCACAGCCTCGAGGTTTACTTTGCATCCAAACTGCAAAGAGTTGCTATGGTTCTGGTCTGCAAGTAGCTTGCTGGGTGGCCAGAATATATCCTGTGCCTTAAATAGCACAGGGTACTTGCTCTTAATATCAAGCATAATTTCGCCTTTGGTGAACAATGTCTGCTGAGAGGCCTTTCGGCCTCATTTTAGCAGGAAAAGTATTTGTGAAACAGCAAAGACCCAGAAATCTTTCATTAGACGTAGTTTGTAGCCTGTGTGTGTAGAGGATAAAGCAGTGAAACCTACCCTTTCAATCACAGGCACCGAAACCACAAGATTTTTGCTGAAGAAAATATCACCTAATAGCTCAGAACCTTCACCCTGCAGCTACAGCAAAAGTGGATTTGAAACTGCAACAAACAATTAAAATAATTGGTCTCTTCTCATGTCTGCTAGAGGTGCTCATGCCAGCTTTCCGTCACATGGGGGGATCTGTACCCTGGATCTTGTCCCGTGCCTTCTAATCAGGGATTTCAGCACAATTTTTGCACACAGAGCTCTGTGGTAGGTGCAGATTAGTGTTTTGCAGACGAGGAAATGCATGTGTCTATTATATATAAATTCATTAAGCTGATCATGAACATACTTGTTTGACGAGCACGCCCCTTCTGTGTTTTGTTCCTTGCCACTGCTCATGTAGTTGTCTCTACTGGCATCAACTGTCACAAAAAAGGAATATGAATCATACGTGACAATTACCACATACATCAAGTGATGAACACACACACACACTCCTCCCCATCCAAATCTGCAGGCTTCGCTTTTGGGGTTTTGTACAAACTCCACATGCTCCTAAACCACCCAGGAAATCCCTCTTCCCTGTGCGGAAAGGCTGGGGCTAGCCCCCAGGATAATTCACTCTTCATCCTGACTACCTGGTCCCATGGCCAGTGTGGAGCTGTTGGCAGGCTGGCCCAGCACTGCTGGGTGGAGGGCAGCTATTGAGGATGGTGGCGCAGCCAAAAAGGCAAGAACCAGGCCAAAAAAGAAAAGAAAAAGAAGAAGAAAGAATGGATCCGGCCCAGCAGCAAAGTGAAAAGTTGGGTTTATCATCTAACACTTCGACAATCGCTAAAACTGGGAATTCACCTCCCTAGTGTCTCTGCCTTACTACTGTCATTTTGGAGGCATTAAACACCCAGCACCGGAGCAAAGAGCAAAGTACCTGGGTTATGGCTGAGGGTATCCTGTGTACTGGCCGTCTGCGAGGTGTGCAGTGCAGAGCCCTTCCCCACTCACCCCTGGCCTCCCCGCTAACAGCCCGGCCACAGCTCCGTTGCAGTGGACAGAAAAGAGGGCATGGAACAACAGCAACGAAGCAGGCTCCCAGTCAGCCGCAGGCGTGGGAAGGGAAAAGAAAATCCCCTCTTCCCCAAAGAGGCTGTGTGTGATTCCTTGGGATGGGGGAAACCCAAGCCAAGCACAGAAAGATTAGATGGCTGGAGGTGCACTCCTGTGATGAATCCGGACGTTGGAGCTCTATGATTAAAGAAGGTCAGAAAACTGTCGGTGCACTTGCGAGTGAAAGGTGTTGGGATTGACTCATCTCTCCTTTCCTGAAAGTATTCAGTGGGTTTCAGTTAGATGCAATAAAGTGGATAATTTTTATTATTTAAAGGGATCAGATTGCAAGGGTTTAATAAATTTAGCCAGGCACCTTGTCAAGAGTACATACGTGCTTGACCAAACCCTCCTCAGTGCATTAACTGTGGGGAGCTTATTTTGGGTATGATGTCCTAAAAATAAGCAAGTCTCAAACCCTCAGGTTTTCAGCCCTGTGAGTGCTCCTTTGTAGTTTATTTCTATTCCAGCAACTAAAATCTCCTCTGACATGAAGCTCAAGCACTCCCTTCACCAGGTGCGGGCGCTCAGTGATACTGCCTGGAGGGTGATGGGTGATAAGAGATCTAAAGCAAACAGACAGGGAGGGAAGATGGGAGATGGCATTCCTTGCGGGGGGCCAGTAGATGCACCCGGGTGCCCACCACCTCCAGCCCAGAGCTGACAGGAGGGATCCTCGTCGGGTACGCAGAGATCCTTGGGAATGAAAAGCATGTGTAAACATTGAATAGTTCTTGTAGCTCTCCTGCCCTGCACTACTTTCATATTAAGGCATTTCAGACTGCACTTAGATTTGTGTCTTCATCTTCCCAAAGAGGTTAAGGTGCTTTGGCTCCATTCCTCTTTAAAGCACAGTCATGTCAATACTTTTAACAAGCTGATGTGTTTAAAGATTAATTCAAGATTTGTTTTTTAAATAGGGTACTGAGCTATTTTAGCTAGGAAGCAACTCTTGAGTTCAAAGCATTTTCCATGTGAAGCACATAAAGCATTAAAGGGAGAAGTGTCTGAGGAACAGTAGATATTTTTGTTAATTGCAAACTAAAATTATCAGTGCAGCAATAAAGATTAAATAAATAGTCCTCAAAATGACCGGACCACGTTATGTTCTCCTCCTCCAGTTACTGTGACTTGTGGCTCAAGAAACAAGTACTGTATTAGTCGCGTTAAAGCCAAAGTTTCCCTTGACTAACACGTTTCATTTGTTCTCTGTCTTTCCCATTTCTTGAACACTTGGGATTGTTAATGTCCCACTAATTTAATGGCTGGAACCATGATATGTATAAACGTTACTACAGTCCACTTTGGAGATTAATAGGCAGCCAAGTGTCAGTCTAGCAGTTTTCACTTGTCCAGATAAAAGGGATGGTCTCTTTATCTGCGGCGGAGGAGAAATATTGATATATTCCTGAAATATTGATTCAGAAAATCAATACAAATGTTAAGATATTTTAAATTAACTTTCCTGAAGTCCTCCACCATTTCTCAAATGGGAAAACATATCAATTTATCTGTCCCAACCCGCACAAGGAGAGGGTGGCTCTTGAGAGGTGGCGGTGGGGCATGAGCATCCAACAGTGGGGACATGGCCACCACCACAAAACCAATGCAGCCAGAACATCAAGCAGGAAGAAAGCAACCCCACACTCCTTGTACCCAAACCCCCTCTATCTTTAGGGCTGGCTGTAACTCAAAGACTACTCCAGTAATATCCACCCGTGGCTTTGGCGAGACATTCAGTGGAGCCTTTTCTTGGTGGTTCAGGACTTGTGCCATTGGAGTATTCATTCGTAAACAACATTATCTACATTTATTTCCTGGACACTGTTTATTTTTCATGTAGTTTATACAGCTGAAATGTAAATGCTTACAAGGGACTGGTGGCTTTAAACACCTCTTTGTATTTCATTAGTTAGCCTGTTTAATCTGCTATAATTTATTGCAACTCACAGTTGTACTATATGGCCTTATAGTGTCTGGACTTATTTGACTATAAAACCCACTGAAGTCAAAAGGAATGCAAAGTATTTAAATCAGAAGAGAGCCGAGTGCTCGATTTTCAGTGAGGTCTCTGCAGCAAGGCAGTTAAACCCTTATTTTAGACTTGCATTACGGTGCTGTTTGACGCTTTACCCTGCTACATGCTCCAAGCAGGATCCTTTTCTCTTCCAGGCATGTATCTTTTCTTCCCCTTTGGTTCCTTAATTTGGCTTAGATCCCACGATATGAAAAATATACTCTGATACTGCACCTAGAGCACATTGATGAGAGCTCCTCTGTGATGGGAATTAAGATCAAAAAGGATATGGAATTTAAATATTCAACATCTCAGATATGGAACAGAAAAACTGTTTTGATGCAAAAGTCATTGCAACAGAATATGTTACGTAGACTCTGGGACCATATTAGGGTAAAATGGCTTTTTAGATAGAAATTACACTGAGAGAAACTCCTTCATATGGAAATTATGACATTTTGTCTATTGCCTCTTGCTACAAATGTTTAAAAGATCTGTTGAAAATATTCTTTTAAGAAGTTGTATCAAGATAAAAGAAACTGAATAAGAACCAGTATAATTTAGAGGCTTATTTCCAATTAGTTTCTTAATTTAGACCCTGTTAACTGCCAGAAAATTGCACCAGTTACCAAAGCTGGGGAAGCCTAACTGATAACATAGTTTATTTTGCAGTTTGGGTTTGCTGTGCTTTTGTCAGGCCCTCACGCTTGCAGTAAATGAATGTTGTGTTAATTCCATGTACTGATGGGCTTACAGAGACTCAGGAAAAAAGGCTGAGCCCAAGTACTAACCGAAACAAACGACAAGTGTACAAACCCCACATTCTCGCTGTCTGTTTGACAAACTTGTCCTACACCTCCATCTGAATTTAGCTGTTTGATTTTCAGCTAGCTGTTGATCTTTAGTAACATCCCACAAAAAGCATGGACTCAGGAGAAGTTGGGCAGCTTGCCCCATCAAGGTTTCAGGTACAGCCAGGCAGGAAATACTGACAGAGAGCTGAGGGACTGCTAAAATGACTTGCCAGGAAAATGGACCTTACATCTGGGCAAGATGCATCACCATTTCTTCTCCATCCAAGCTGCTCCACCCATCAGATTTGTTTGTATTGGTATAATAAATAGGGTTTGGGGAGTATTCTCAGGTACCTAAAGCACATTCCTTCTGTATATGCTTGAACCATACAACCCTATAGTTTTCCTTCCCTATCACTTGCCAATCTATGTTACTATATCCCCATGAAAGAGGAGAGATTCAGGTGGGATGTGAGGAAAAAATTTGTGGTAAAATACTGTCACAGATTGCCCAGAGAGGTGGTGGGTGCTCCTTCCCTGAAGACATTCAAGGCCAGGCTGGATGTGGTCCGGAGCAACCTGATCTAGTTGAGATGTCCCTGCTCGTTGCAGGGTGTTAGACTAGATGACCTTTTAATGTCCCTTCCAACCAAAGCATTCTATGATTCTATGATCGTCATCTAGTCTCTGCCCTGCCAAGTGGTGACAATGCATATGATTATGCATAAGGGAAAATTAACTCAGCTGCTTCCTTTCCAAGGGTACAACTGGGCTGCCACTGTAGGAGTGATACTTGGGGGCTCAGGGAGGGCTCATGACCATCGCTTGATCCCACCATGGCAGTGATGCTGTATTCTGGCCCAAAGTCTCTGAGTGCCTGTGTCTAAGAGACTGTGCTGCCTTCTTCTAGGAGTCAAAGGTGGGGCTGGACAAAGCTTGAGAAGAGGTTGACAAAACTCACAGCGATGCCAAGTGTTCAAGCTGAGCACCTGGAACACACCAAGCATCTGCCAGAGACCCCTCCACGGGGCTCCTTCCCTCATCTCACACAACCCACTTCCTCTTCCAGGGGCTCTCCATGTTCTCCCCACCCTCTCCCCATGGTTACTTATATCAGGGACTCTGTGTCCTCCAAACCACCTTCTTTCACAGCCCCCATCCTTCCTATCTCCATTTCTCTGGCTGCAGGAACAGCGCATGGCTCATTACCACCTACAGGTCTGCAGCAAGGGTGAGCAGGAGGTTATGCAGGGAGACATTAATGTCCACCCACAAGCTCTGTGAGCTTCGTGGAGGTGGCTGATCCTATGTGCAGGCTCTTAGAGGTTACCTCAGCCTGCAAGCCGTGTTGGGAACCCAAACTGGGAGAAAGTAAAAGACAAACTGATCCAAATGAGACTTGGCTCTGTGGTTGCACCATCCCCAGTACGTCCTAGGAGAGCACGCGCTGAAGTCTGCCTGACTCTCCATTTCTGAGAGGGAACTGGCATAACTCACATCATCATCATCATCATCATCATCATGTTTACAGCCCTGGCAGAGGCGAGGTAGGAAGTTCTGCTGCTAATCAGAGCCCTGGGCAGCTGTCACACACAGGCAGCAGCTGGTGAAATGGCCTCTGGTGGTCAAGAAAGCGAGCCAGTACATTGCCTTGGCCTTGCCCTATTGCTCTTGGACAGCCTGACTTACCAGGGGATGGTACAGACCCAAAAGAAAACAATTTTGAAAGGTCCATCATCTTTGGCGTTCGTCCTGGCCTGAAGTGTATGCCTCGCATCAGTCTGAATTTCCTCCACATTTTGTCTGGAAAATCCCTACAGATAAATTAATATGAAATTCTGGCTGTTGCAAATTAACTTTCTAGCTTTGCCTTAAAAAAGGCACAGCCTTCTTGTAAGACATTTTGGTTTCCTTAATATTTGGGAGCTAGCCGAATTTTCTTCAGGGAATGCTGTGGGAAATCTTTGATGGGAAAGGAGATGATAAAAATAACTATTTGGTGCCAAAGGCAGTGGACTAAGGATTAAAAGCCCCTCTGAAGTCAGAGACATTCAGGTCTTTGAAAGAGCTCAAAAATAAAGAGGCATGAAAAGCAGTGGGTATCCTGGGCTATGACCATGGTTGGGCAGCTGATGACTGAATCTAGGTGAAGGATTTGGGAAGAGGAAAACAACAGGTGGCAGGCAGAAAAGGCACGAGAATCAGATCTGCCTGTGGAATAGATGGTGGATAGAGTGACAGACTGCTGATGTGGGAGCGAATGCTGTGGAGAAAGAGAAGAATCAGGTGAATCTATGATTAAACTCTCCCTCCTCAAAAAAACTAAGGAAAACCCCTAGACTTAAAAAGTACTTGTTTCCTTCAAAGATGATGAGAGCAAAACATGGCAGATACTAGTAATGTCACTTAGAAAGGTGTTCGAATACCACAATGAATGATGAGCATGAATAACTTAGAATAACTTAGTTAATAAACCAAATTTGGGACATGAAAAGAGGTTCACATGGGAAATGCTGTAAGATTCACTCCTTGTGTAGATGTCTTTCTATAACCAGTAGATACTTTTTGCTTTTTCTTTTGGCCAATGCAGTATATTTTCAGCAATAGAATGAGGAGTGTCACACTTCAGGCTGCAGCAAGCGACACGTACACAAACAAAAGAGATCTGAGATGTATCATCATCCACTGGCAAATTCCAACCCCAGAATTTAGCCTCACTTAAAAACTGCTAGGGCTTTTTGTTTTCCTGTCCAATCGTATTTTATCAGATATCTGTTTACAAAATTCAGCCAAATAGCCTCTTTTTCATGAACTTTTGGCAGATGTGAATGAACATGTATTTAACAGAGCCAACTCTCCACCTAGTCAGCTCCAGTCTTTTGACCCTTGCTCATGACTCCCACTGCATCCCATTTGCAGTAGAGTTAGTCAGGTTTCAAAAGGTATTTGCTGTCAGAAATCAGCTGCCCCCCCTGTTTTTCTTTCTTCTGCTTTTGGTAACCACCTGTTGCCCTGAAACCCGTTGCCTTTTCAGGATACATTTTGGTTTGAATCTGAATATTTTATCAAAAGTCATTGTCAGACTTTTGATGGTGATGGTAGCTTTAGAGGCAAATACTGAAAGACTGCTTAAACACTCTGTAAAACAATACTGAGCTGAGTTTGTGTTGAAAATATTGGGGGAGGGGGAAAAGATCATTCTGAAATGTCAAGTATTTTCACAACTCTGTCTACCTTGTCAGTGTGTGGCCTTTTCTGTTTCCTCTGGGAGAATCTGAATGGAAGCTAAGAGATAGATACAGAACGACCAGTTGGCCACCATACAACCTTCTTCTGTTGCTCTTGTTGTAAGGAGTGAAAGATGTAAAAGAATAAAGGAACCTGAATGAAGGATCAGGGCCGAAGTCAATACTTTGACATTTCTATAGCTGTGCAGGTTTAGCATCTCTAATATTAGAATAACACCCTGCAAGAGTGAATACGTTAACCTCTGCTGTTATGTCTTAGGCACAAGCAGTCCCCATCTAGACAGCCTCCATCATTCACAACTGTTTCTTAAAAAAAAAAATAATCTACTTATAAAGAAGCTTCAAATCATTATTATTAATAATTATTATTATATTATAATTTATGATAATTTTTACCTGATTCAGTGCTCAGAGGTGAGTTTAGTAACATCTCCGTATTGCTGATGAACAAATGGAGGTAAAAGAACAGGAAAGGCCTGCCACACACCGCTCAAAATGCATAGGAACTAGACCTTATTAATGAAGCACCTGAGGAACCAGAATCACTGGCCTTCCCTCTGGTCTATCTTTAAAGAGGATGTATGACCACATGTATAAAGCAGACCCCCTGGACACTACCCTTGTTCTTCTACTCTTGCTAAGCAGATGAGAGAAGGGTTAATCCTGAAGTCAGGATCCTTTCCTCCTCAATATGCCTCAACTTTTAGTTTTAAATTGCTTCAGCTTGTATCTCACCATTTGTTATAATAATGGAGTCTAGCGAGAAGCTCATGGCCCCATAAACTTTACACATAATTTTAACTATGTCAGCTTTAAAAAGTCACTATCTGCCTCATCAAAGGGCAATCATGTCCAATGTGGGTGTTTGTGCCAATTGTGTTTTGAACTACAGCAATAATCCAACCAAACCATGCAAAAGAGCTTTTCTACACCCACATTTCTTAATTATCATCATGAGACTGAGGTAGTTGAGACCAGATCTATAATGCTATCTGGATGTCAAAATGCCCACACACCTTCTGTAATCCTTGTGCTACCATCCCCCTTTTATATTGCTTTTGGCAGGTCCATCTAATTACCTATCACTGTAACTGTTTGCTGCATTATTCCCAAGTCCCACAAAGACTTGTCAAGATGAAGGGGCTCTGTTAAAGAAAATAGGAAACAACTTGTTTGATGAGACCTCCTTAGCTGCACAACCCTATCAATGTTTTAGTGGGGGATAAACCCCCTTCGGTCCCCCTTCAGAAATGGACCATTATTTTTTTTAGCAATCAGGTGAGACCTAGAGCTTTAAAAGCCTCAGCATACATTGCACCTGTAAACTATGTGTTTTCTTGGGAGGTTTGGGGTCTACTGTCCTTTTGGAGAATAAATAAGTTCATTATTTTTGCATGTGCTACAGTCAATAAGAATCTGGAATGGGAAAGTAGCAAAAATGTTATGACTTAATGAACATGTTGCGTAATCATTCTTGCCAAATGTCAAAATAAATTGGAGGCCGGAGCATACGGTTTACACTTGTTAAATTGGGGGTTTGTGTGCTATTTTGGGAAGGAAAAGAAATAAAAATGGATAGACCAGACCACGGAAAGGAAGGGGGAAAGAAAGCATACGCTTGGCCACTTACAGCAAGTCCTTGGTCCATTACAGTCCCACTGCTAATATTCCCCGTGGGAGACCATACAACAGCCTGGGACCATGGGGAAACCACTTACCAACAGCAGAATTGGCTCTATGGCAAATGCCTCAGACTCAAGGCTCTCTGCCAGCTGAGGAGGAGCAGTGGCCAATCCCACAGCCCTGTTTATGCCACAGACCAGACCTGGTTTATCCCTAATCTCTGCCTCCCTGGGAAGCACAGAGCTGCACTGCGGGTGAAAACCAGTCACATCCATTACTGGCTTCAAAAGACACTTTTCATCAGGAGACTGGGTTTGCACTCTGCCATGAAGTTCAAATGACAATGGGAATGAAGTTCAAAGGACAATGGGAATAAAGTGATTGGAGCCAGATTTCGCTTTTGCTGGAGGCTGTTGTGAAATTCCTGTTCACTTCTACAGGTACCCCAGAGAAACCAGTTTTGGCATAAAGGTACTGAGAAAGGCAGGTTTTGCCTATCTTATGCGAAGAGTTTTCTGTTTGTCCAAGCAAGGAGTACCTTGAAAACTCCAAGTTGGGAAATATCTACACAGCTGAGGGCCCGATTCTTTGAACACCAAAGCGGGTCACGGCTGTTTTCCCTATGAGATTGTCTCAGGAAAAGAACAATTAGGATTATGTGATAAGCAAAATTACTCCCATACTTATGGGATTAGTAAAATAGGACTCTCAAACAGCATGTTCAAAGAGAGACCAAAGCAATGTTGTTCTTTTGCGGTTAGATTTTGACTTACTTATGGTTTTCCCCATTGAGTACATTTTCTAGCAGCACCGAGAGGCCACAGGCACGTGCTTTTTACTCCACCTTTACTTCTAATAATGGGAGTGCCACAAAGGTGCCTCTGTTTCTTGCTGCTTGCATGAAATGTGTGGATACATGTATGTGGCTTTCATTTATTTTGTTTCATGGCACAGGGAGGGGGGAAAAATCCTTTTCATACACCTACATCTATCACATAGCAACTAAGAATAGAAGCAATATTGAGACAGATGGAAATGTTAACGGTGACAGCTCACAAGCACGAATCACACATTTGTGAAATAATGAAAAGGGTGGGCAGTTGTTATATGAACCCCATGTCAGTTGGTATGTTTTCCTGGCTATAATTTCTGCAAAAGTGTGTCTCAGAGATATTTTTGGTTAATGGGAGAAGCCGGTGCCCTGCCCTGCACCTTGCTGGCGTGTGGGTGTAGGGATTCACTGAGGCTGGCGAGCCATTTGCATGCAGAGCTGCACATCAGCCACCCTGGGAGCTGCAGGACATCCTCTGACACTTCCCTGCTAACCATGTGGTTGGAGAGATGAAGTTAGGAGGTGCAAACCACTTTGAAAACCCAAACACAAGGGAAACATGTGATACTCACACTGGTTTCGAACCCTTACTTCCAGGCATACAAGGATTAACTTTTTTCCTACATATCATCTGCCCACGTTCTGTGGTGCCTGTTACCAGCTGGACTCACTGACCACGAATTAAAATGAGGATTATAAACCCAGCCCAGTGTTTCTAACCCACGTTTCTCAGTTCTTTATGCCCAAAAAAACATCACCCCCATTTCAAGGACTGCCTTGACAAACCTGTTGTCGCTAGCCCCAGTTTCTTAGCCCAATCTAATGTTATCTCAGAGGGGAGTGAGCTGTGAAAGTGCCTATCCATATGGATTTTACCTTGTGCTACCTGTCTCTTTCCCAGGCCTGGGGAACCTACTGATTTCCAACGACGTTGAGAGGTACTGCTTCCTGCAGATGCTGCTTACAGCACTTGGCATGGCTATTTTTTGCTGGAGGAATGAACCAGTTCTCCTGAAATCTTATGGATGCTCTCTTTGTTTGTGTGTCTGATTAAAAAATTTCGAGCAGCTACATCTTTGAGCACTCGGTGGTGATTTACTACAGTGATTCATAGTGAGACTTACAGCTCTGAGGAAAATCTGTCCCTTGGGATTCATCCACTTTTCCGGAATTTCTTACGGCAGAGCAATCGTCCGCCACCAGAAGCAGCGTAAGCAGCGTATGGTTACTAAATGGCAGCCAGTCTTTCATTTTCTTGGGGCATTTTGGAGAGCTCAACAGTATCAGTGTGATAAAGAAACAAAATAAAGGACCTGCTTCACAAAGGGAAACGTGTGCATCCAGCCACCTCAGAATAATGAAATGCTAGACATAATCCTCCAGCACATGTGCCTGCGAATGGTGACCACTAAAAACAAATAGTGAGGACTACTAGACCATTTGAAATGGGAAGTTATTGAATGATGCTAAAAATCATGCGATTATCCAAATGAAGAGATGCCAAGAACGACAAAGTTGGAAGAGACCATGCCTATGTCAAATACCACATGAAGACAACATCTCATGCTGGGGACAGACAACCAGCAGCCACTAAACCACTGAAGACAACACTCATGGTATCAGGTAAAATAAAAGGAAAATTATAAAAAAGGAACAAGACAGCAAAACTTTGCAGGACAAAGGGATAGTCGAAGGAGATGGGAAATTTTACAGTATCATAACCATAAGCAACGAAAGGTGGTGATGAACCACCACCACAGTGGCGACAGCTCTTGGAGAAACAGTAGATACTAAAATCAATAAAGCTACTTGCAGATGAAGGTATGAGTCACAGTGAGCAAATGTGACCGAATAGGGCCCAGGGTTATTTGTTAGCAGCCGCCCATCCCATGCGACTGCAGAGAACGATTAGAACTCAATACAAACACAGCAGCAGAGGCAGAAAGAGAAATACTGTAACCAAGAGGGTTTTAAGAGCTGGAAAAGAAGTAATGGGTGTAAAACTAAAATATAGGGAGATATACAAGATTACCCATGGAGTTTATATCAATGGAAAATTGATATAAATAGAAGCTCCCTGGCAACCTCCTATATAACAGAACCATTTATTTTGGGAAGTGGATAGGTTTTAGTAGGGCTCATCACCACTAGAACACGGTAGGTGTATTCAAGTATTAATCCTACCACCTGACTTTTCCATAGAGTAAAAAAAAAAAAGATCAGGGGACGTTTCATCACGAACTGAATGAACCCGAGCCTGCAAACTAAACGTGTGTGAGTTTTATCCAGCCTGCCCATGACGGATGCTTCCAAGACCCAGCTCTTGGGCTAGCTTCTCCTCGCCTTGGAGCTCCCGAGAAGCGCCTCTCATCACATCCTGATAGGCATCCCCAGCAAACGCAAGGTCTACGAGTGGATATGGAAAAATACACAGTGGAGATCCTGCCCAGCGCTGTCCCCGGGCTCCCACCCGCGTATCTCCGGGAGAGGAGGGTGCCTGCTCATCTTTAATGATAAAAAACCACACACCCCCCGAATAGGTACTACCGCAGAAGAGAAGCCAGGTGACCGAGTTAGTGGGAGCTCCCCCCGGTGCCGTCCTGCAGCACGTCCATCTTAGCTATTTATTCA
>NW_009911313.1:17559-27368 GCF_000696875.1 Nestor notabilis | reverse complement strand
TCCGCAGCCCACAGGAGCTGGGGGGGTACCGGGGTGGGGAACAGGGCAGGGACTCTCCTTGTGACAGTATCACCACGGGTTGGTGTTTCTATGTGCAAAACGCAGCTTCCACTGTTCCGGGAGCGCTGTAAGAAACTCACGTGTTTGAAAATACAAAGAAAAGTTCTAAAGTTGTTTTTCAAACCAAAATTGGCAATGACAGCTGCTTAGCACTGTTACCACAAAGAAGTGAGTTTAGGGGTTGTAATTTCTTCTCCAAACTTTCGGAAGAAACCCCCCTTCAGTGTACATGAAATGCTAATTCCAGTGGCGATCTGTTGTGCTTACTGCATAATTTCTCCTCTTCCTTCCTTGCTCTGTTCTCTTTAACTCCCCTTCAAATGGCAATGCAAAAGAATGTCACAATAGAGCAGAGCTCACTGTATGAGGTCTTTTAGGTCACGTCGCATCGCACCATCAGCAGTAGCAGTTGTTGGCTTTGACGGTGAGAGTAACTTTACCCTCAGGAAGGGTGTCCCTCTCTTTATTTATGCTAATAGCCACGCTTCAATTGCTCCACGCCTCTCCCAGAATGACTCAGATAAATGACACTGGCAAACAGACATTTACCCCGCCACCACAAAGCTAGAAACTTGAAAAGATGTGCAGCCTCCTGAGAGCCTGGAGGAAAACACAGCCGTTAAATTAAAACTGTCAGAAGAGGCATGTAAGATAAATCATGCTTGAGGTTGACATACGCATCCCCTGCAACTGCCTGATGTACCCTAGACAGCTCAAGCTTCCCCCCTTATTTAGCTAATTGATAGAAAATACTAACTAGAAGCACATTCATTAGGCATTTTCCTCTAGGAAATAATTCTCACCATTTCAAGCAAGAGGAACACATTAAAGGAACATGCTTTAATTAAAAAGGATAGAGTGACTCAGGGTTTCAGTAGTCAGATGTACAGGCTTTCATGTTTAGGTTATTGGTTAACCAGTTGCGAGGGCCCCAACTCATAGGTGGGACATCTAACTAATTATTTGTTAGAGGCTGGGTAAAATACCTGGGCAATTTTAGTTCCACTCCAAACACTTGGGTGTTTGTATCACAACAAGCATCATTAAAATTAGCTGACCACACACATTTGTAGCCCTCTTGACATCTCAGCAGAGAGAGAACTGAAATGCAGCTTCATCCTTGTCAGGGAAACGAAGCCCCATCAGCTGGATTTGCATCGAAGGCTGCCCAAAACCTCAGAGATGACAGGTTAGCACGTGGCTTGGCTGCACAGGTTCCAGCCTGCTTACAAGGGCTGAAGCACAACAGAGGGAAATTCAGGTTGGTCCAGCCACCTCTACCAAAAGTATGCTGGGGAGTGTTCAGTGAGGTGCTTTCCACCGGGGTTATACTCCATCCCCACCAACAGAACAGGAACTCTTTCCTCAGTACCTCCCCACCGGCCACAGCTCGTGTTAAGGAAGCTCATCCTTCTGTGAAATACACCACAGAAATCCAGTGTGTGTACAGGTCCTTTAAGAACTCGGCTTTGGGATTGCCTGCAGTAAGAATAAGGAGAAAGGACAATGTCATTCATGCACTACTCCAGAAATAAGCCAGATGCAGGCCCGGGTGGAATGGGAGCGGGAGGGCTGAGCACTGCAGGGCACCAAAGCCATATTAACAGCCACTCGACCTGGGTAAACTGGTTAAAAGTGTTTCTGCAACGTGTCTACAAGCATAAAGGGGCAGACACTTCTGTTCACAGGGATCTTGAGTACGTATATGCCCTTATATACTTGAGTTTTAGGAGGAGTAGAAACTCTTGATTTGGGGCATGGCAAAAAACCAAACAAAAATTGCCTGTGACAACCAAAGTTCTTGTGGAATTTCAAGTAAGAACTTAGTGTGGTGGGGATTTCAGAAACCTGGTTAGTCCTAGGGCAGTTTCCTTGCAGGAAAATGCTTTGATCTCGTCAGAAAAGAAGTTGCAAGCTGGGGTCCTCCCAAAGGCTGTGTCCTCTGACACCACCAGAAGAGCATCCTCTCTTAGTGCTAGCACTGCTGGCCAACTCAGAGTTGCATCAGAGGAGTGTCTGAACATGCTCCATCCTGAAAAGATACGGAAAATCCCTTCAAAACACATTATCAAAGGGTTCTTCTCCAACCTCTTCCTCTTGTGCACCTTCAAAAATCATTATATAAGCAAAAAGTACTTTTATTCATTCTGAGGCAACTTAGGCCACAAAGCAGAGCCATTCCTCCCTGATGTGCTAGATCAAGACATGAGATTCTTGAAACAGTACAAACAGAATGGGTTTGCTCACTGAGAAACTGAAATAGGGGAAGTTCAGGTTAGATATAAGGAGAAAGTTCTACCCTGTAAGGGTGCTGAGGTGCTGGCACAGGGTGCCCAGAGAAGCTGTGGCTGCCCCATCCCTGGCAGTGTTCAAGACCAGGTTGGACACAGGGGCTTGGAGCACCCTGCTCTAGTGGAAGGTGTCCCTGCCCATGGCAGGGGGCTGGAACTGGACAATCTTAAGGTCCTTCCCCACCCAAACCACTCTGGGATTCTATGGTTCCATGAAAGCCCCAAGAGTGGCCTTGCAGAACCCCCAAAGTTCTCACGACTGGAAGAAATGTGCAAAAGAGTGTGAAAAAGTCAGATTGTGATTTCTGCCACAATCCCAGACCAAACAGTCCACGTTCTGAGTATTTCGGATGATTTCCATGCAGCATGCTCTTATATGTGCCTTTAAGTAACTAGTAGTCGTCAAAATCTGTAAGAAAAGCAAACAAAGTTGTTCAAATTGGTTCAAATGACACCTTAAATGAAGCACATGCAGAGAGTAAAGTCCAAAGGCAATTATTTTATTCATCTGTTAACAGTAAATACAAGCCACTGACCCTGATTCTTGATCTATATTTATTAGGTACTCTCTGAGTACCCACGAGAACAAATGAGATTTACTGCTCAGTTTAAAACGAATCAGTGTTTCAGTTGCATCACCTCTGCAGTATAGAACCATCTGGCTTTAAATTATCCTTTCCACAGTGGATAGGTTAGAGGAAATAATTTTCTGTTGGTATTCAGAGTGTTCAAAAATTCCAGGTCCTCTTCCCTCAGATTAAAATATAAAACCTGGTTTGGAGAAAAGAATAAAAAAGAGATGAGAATATTGCGAAGACTAAAGCAGACATTTGTTTAGTATTATCATTTTATACTTTAGGTGGTCTGGGTTTCAGTTCTTGATACTGATTATTAAGTGGCTTTTTTCTATGTTTTAAAAGGCTCTCGTAAAAAGTTTACTGGATTCATTTGGTCTTTCTTTTTAGATCACTAAGCTGAGCAGAACAAGAGGAAAAGTTTAAGCCCACATGGAAAGCATTGAAGTAGTTGAGAAAGTGACATGCAATATGAGTATTATTGCACCCAAACCCATACCACACTTTAATATACCTAATAATGAGAGGTGTTTTCTTCATATGTATTAAAATACATAGTTCTACAGTAACAAAACTGTATAATGCAACATTAGAAAACTTCCTGGAGGTTATTTCTTTATTCCAGTGATACGAATCTGTCAACTAAAGTCTTAATGCACATTTTCTGCTAAACTAAAGACATTAATGGACGTGATAACTGAACTTTAACGTGCTGCTCTGAAGAAACAGAAGTCTTAGAAGGAAACTTTGCAATCATTTGGCAGATCACAGATCTTACTTACCTGCAATACTGGGGGAGGGGGGAGGGAAGCAGTAAAATAACCATTTCCTGAAAACATAACCAAAACTACCTGTGATCATTTTTCAGATGAATCAAAGGTACTTACATCATAGAATGGTTTGGGTTGGAAAGGACCTTAAGATCATCTTATTCCAACGCCCTGTTGTTATATGCAGTTTATAAGGCATTGATGATAATCATGCAGAAAATGTCACAACCCAGGTGACAGAAAATGGCTGGTTGCTGTTTCATTAATATAAAGACTCCACAAAATACATATTTTTCAACATCAGGAAACTGAACTTATACCACAGTGTATGTATGACCCTGCAATGCTTCAGATTAATCTTCCTCCACCTTTATACTGCACCCAAAGCAAGTGATTTACTGTAAATTCATCTTGGCAACATTATACTTGTGCATATTCAATGGGATGAAACCAGGTCATGGACAATCGCTAGGAAAGAATGTACTCACAGAAGAAAGAAACAAACCAGGAAAGCTCCCAACCTACCAATCTCTGCCCTGCTTTTTACCAGGAAACTGTGAATGTAGTTGTATGCTTCCCCTCCTCCAAATTTGACAGCCAACTTAGGAACTTAACACTAGTTCTATATCCTGGAATTTTGATGCCTCATCTAGAAAGTCCTGGAAATCTATTTTGCTGGATTAAAAATAGAGCGATCATTAATATGATAATAATGCTGCTAATACAATCTTGATTTTCCTATGAGTAGTTCAGCCACAGAATGTTTCTCAAAGGGCACTGGCTACTAATATCACAAATATTCCTCTTGGGCACGGTGATTGAGATGTGATGTGATGGATCTGTGCAAAGTTGCTTACAGAACATCCCATAACATTGGCCATGCCTACAGTGTCCTGTCACTGGGAAGTAGCATCAGCATCACTGATTTAAATTCATTTCAGGGTTTGTGCTCTTCTTCTCCCCCAGTGGGTAGTGGCAAGATTTGGAGACAGTTCCCATGCTCTGGTCCCTTCAAAATCATTACTACTTTATCATGTCCTGGCAGTTGCACTTAGTCCTGCGTGATGCTGCAGACGGATCAAAGCAGCCATTCATAAAGACAAACAGTAACGCTGCACCATTTAGGTTAAAAATGGAAGATATGGTCACTATAAGGCAGTGCAAATACTCCACAGTTTCTTTCAAAAGAGCAGCCATCTGAATGGAGGCTGCAAAAAGACAAAGTGCAGAAAAAGACCCAGCACAGCAACACAAAACATGGCCAGGAGGTTGGCCTCTCTGTTACTTCTACCCAAGGCACTCAAGTCAGAAATGAGCTTCTAAGCCTTGGAAGGCGTATGGCAGTGTGGAAAGGGTGAACTGCTTGAAATCAGTGTCAGCTACTCCCCCTTATCCCCATTTTCAAAACCAGCTTTCTGTCCAGACACTTCAGCACTGCCCTTTTAAAAAGAAACCCAGCTGGTGTCAACCACAGTGCGAGAAGAGGGGTCTTCAGCAAATGGAACATGATGCAGTTTGTTTGGTTTAGTGGATTTGTACATTTACTGGTGTTAGTTTCTTACTTACACACAGTGGGGGACAACTGTAGTAGAGACGCTTCTGGAGCCTGATTTAAGATAAAGTTTCCTAAAGCCTGCACTTTGCAAAATCATTTTGATTCTTTTCCAACTAAACGTTCTTTGGTGCCTCCACCTCGAGTAATAGACAAGCTGAGAATCAGAAATAGGCAAGAAATAGCAGAGGGAGCCCCTCCGAGTCAGACAGGAAGCCAATGCTGCACAGAAAACGGCCTCACCCTTTCCACTGACTTTCAGTTTATTCTTTTCCTTTCCTTATTTGTTTCAAGAGTTCCCTTCCACTAAGAGTCACCGTGCTCCTGCCTGCACTGAGGTGGGTAACAGTGAGAAGTTGTACCTTATTTTAAACAGTGATTTATCTCAGCCACACAGGAGTGTCCCAATCAGTCACTACTGTCAGTGACCAGCCTAAGATGGAAGATAAATTGTCTTCTATTTTCAGGTGTATTCCCTGTTCCTTTTGGCAAGATGATGGGTTACGCTGATAAAATGATGCTGTATCTTAAAAATGGGCATTGAATAAAGGTGAAACAATTTTCTCTCTAGAGAAGGTTTATCTTACAAAAATACGGAAAAGAGGAGGAATTTCAGCCCATACAATTCCAAGAATTCACTTGAGGGATGAATTCTGAGTTTAAAAGAAGAAATCTTTCAAAACGAGCACCTCCAGGCTAACTGACCAAAGAAGAAATAAAAATGGGGTTAAACTTCCTGAGTTTGATAGTTCAGCACATTTATATCCTTTGGTCTTCCAGGTTCTGCTTCTACAGAACATCACTGCTCGCTGCTACCCCTAAATCTCACTGCTGTAACTGTCTTATTTCCTTATACTACAAGCAAAGTTGTCTGTACTTTAGGAATGTTCATCTAGATGAGGTGATGTGGACTTGTTCTTCAGCAGCTTTTGCTTAGAAGGAAAACTACCTACGACAACGGTGATGTCAATCTAGTTGTAGAGAGGAGCATAAGATACAAATCCACTGTGTCTTTCCCTCTGCAACCCAATCAAAAGAGAATTTGCTCAATGATTCTAAATTAACTAACATGGTCTAATACTTGTGAATGAGATATTCAAAGGACGAGGCTCCAGTGATACAGCCCAAGCACACAGGTGATAACATGGTTCCAGTCTCTCGGGACAGTCACAGCTCCTAGCAGAAGACAATGGCTACTAGTGATGGCACAATAAATGTGCATGTCACATCTGGGAGAAAAGATAGCATGGGTCAGCTGAGTCCTGCCACTTCAAAAGCTTCTATTGCCTCAACTTACTCTTGACTTAGTACATAGTTAAAATTAAACTCTTCCATTGTTCTAAAGCCACTACCTGGTAGCAAAGGAATTGCTAGGAAAGATCACAAACACCCCCCCCAGAACCACCAATAAAAAACCCAACCAACACTACCCAAACCCCCAAACCCCAAAAAACAACCATAAAAGAATCCCAACCAGAAAACTCCAATCCAAGCAATCCCCCCAAAATAACTAATAAAACCCAAAACAGAAAAAAGACTTGAACCAACAAATAAGTCTGGGCATAGCTAGTAAGTACCAGATTAGAAGTGTAACTTGCCACAACTGCTCCTTAACAAGAATGCTTTTTTAGTAATCCTATTTCTATCTGATTATTCCATTTATTACTACTTGTGCTGCTCAGTTACCATGATCTAGATGAAAGAACATGCTGGCTCTTCCTAGCAAGAGCAGATGCAGGCACGAAACCCACCGTGAAACTCTTTGACCCAGGCAACAATGAAGATCTACCACCAAATTAGGAAGCAATCCTCACTGTAGCCTTAAGTCATCTATGCGGGGCATCAGCAAGAAAATCTGGTTTAGTTCTGTTTAGCTCAGGTGATCAGTTAGAATTAAGTGCAGAAAACCCAGAGCTGTTCTGACCAACACGGGACTTCTGGCCACGGAACTACTCCTGACTGACACTGGTTTTGTAACACTGAAGCTAGAATTTGCTAACACACATCAAGAATTGGTTCATTTTGTATGCAGCATTTGTGCTGGTAATAGCACACTGATGCGATGTCTGTTTCTTTAGAGAGAACCAGAGGTAGAACACCAACTTCTACACAAGTCTTCATTGCCAAAAAGCCACACTGAGGGAATACTTGGCACATGATTTACTTCTAGTCCTTCTTTTATGGATTCGGCTACGCTGTGAAGCAAGGAGGCCCTCAGCAGCACAGTAACAAGTCTTCTTTTTCATCTTGCTAAGGTATTGCTCCATAAAGCGACTTGTGAAAAGGAGGATTAGCTGATGACCACGGGTAGAAAGCTTTATTTGTCAGGGACTGGAGCGATAGGACAAGGGGTGATGGGTTCAAACTGGAACAGAGGAAGTTCAGGTTGGATCTAAGGCAGAAGCTCTTCCCTGTGAGGGTGCTGAGGCGCTGGCACAGGGTGCCCAGAGGAGCTGTGGCTGCCCCATCCCTGGCAGTGTTCAAGGCCAGGTTGGACACAGGGGCTTGGAGCAACCTGCTCTAGTGTGAGGTACGTAGCTGTTCTTAGACACCAAAAGTGGCATTCCCAGTATCTAAAGCACCTCAAGCTGCAAGTCACACTTCTATAAAATAACCTTACTGTGGAGATAGTGTCAGATATTAGTGAGTGCAGCATTTGATACAGGATCTTGTGTTTTAAGTAATAAGTAATACATCAGTGATTCCAGAGGCAAACCCAGACAAAACTTGTGTGGAAATATTTACCAGGAAAAACTAGCCAATTATTCTGAAGAGCTGTTATGAAAAGGTAAGTTTGTGTTTTAGCCAGGCTGTATGGAAGTTCCACTCTGAGGACAAACAATGCACGCTGGAATACATGATTGCTGCAAGTCACTTCTTGGTAAAAAACTGAGGAGCTTTGTTTCACAGTATGACTAAAGCAGGACAGCACTGGGAAAACTGCCTCAGGAAGTCCACACACAATATAAATCACAGTCAGATTTTCCATACCTTTCTAGACACAGGAACTCCTAAAATACCAAACCAATGTGACCAGAAGTTGAATACTCAGCTGATAAAAGACTCTGCAGGCGTATTTCTCAAACCAGATCTGTAAACTACATATATCTACATCTTTCTCTCCTACGTATTTGATAAGGAAATGCAAAGAACAGTATGGTATCCAAATGAGATTTCCTGGACAAACCCCAAAATGAAAGCTAAACTAATTCTCACTAAAAGCTACACAAAACTCACCGGAATTGCCAGTAAGAGAAGAAGATCAATAGTAACAAAGATGCTTCTTAGACCTTGCTGCTCAACTCTTGGCCATGCAGACAGCTTATTTGTACATGGACCTCTCTGGAAAGATTTCTACTTTGTTGTATCTACAGGCTAGTAAATAATATGCAGAGAACTCTCTGCATCAATGCCATTATTACGCAATAATATGCATAAAACCTTTTCTGTTGATGCTCTGTTATTGCTTATTACAATGAGATTCCATTTTTGATAGAGATTTGCAGTATGTTGTACAGGATAAATACTGTAATAATAATGGTATGAGCGTATTCTTTCACACAGCTTTTTCTTCTTCAGACATTGTGTCCCTCTAACAAGGTTCTAGACAAATTATTTTGTGCTTAACACCTGGCTGTACACTAGTAGGTAGCATTTTTTTGTATGCTATCATCTCCTCAACCTCTTTGATTAAATGGCCTGATGCAGGGTCAATGGCATAAATCTGAGGCTTTGCATGGGTCAGGGTTTGAAACAAACGTGTAAGATCTCTGCACAAAATCGCTACACCCAAAAATACCTTTTCTCTGTCAAGGATTTCAAATTCAGTTCTCATTAACAGCAGATATTCATCTTACAATTATATTGTTCTTGTAACCTTCCCTGAATTTAAGCTACATGCTGTGACTCGCGGATCACTGGCAAAGGGAAAAGCTCCAACCTTCATTCATACAACAAGGCTTGGGTCCCAGGAAACGTGTCTCCCACCATGCATGCCATTGAGAACTTCACCGTTGTCTTCTGCTAGGTTCCTACGTGGTTTATGTTTCCCCTGGAGATAAGGTGCACAGAACAGTTGTCTGCCCCACCTGCAGCTGGTCTTGCGCTCTGGTTCTGCTCCGTGTCTGAGAAACACAAGCAAATGCATAGTGGAAGTCAACATCGGGACATGTCTATTGGTGATTTTAGACCACCTTCTCTTTCCCAAATTGACTTCCTTTCCAATTCCTTCGCTAACGATCTTTGAATTGCACAGGCAAGGGGAGGGGGCTGGGCAGGGACTGGGTTTGCAGGAGACCAACCAGAACAATTTGCTTGTGATAAGGGACTGACCTCAGAAGCAAAGCCTGTTGGCATGGATTGTACATGGAAAAATCCTGTATTCTGTGTGTGCTGTCACCAAGAGCTTATGCAGGGAAGCAGTCGTGCTGTGGAGGAATGAAGTGTGAAGGAGACCTTTTGTAAGAAGGAAGATCATGAACTGCCAAGAACCACTTAAAAAGAGGAAAAGTAACAAGCTACAAAGACATAGTTGTTGGAAGCAAAAGAAAACAGAAGTTAT
>NW_009911313.1:13560-17528 GCF_000696875.1 Nestor notabilis | reverse complement strand
GGAAGAGCCATGTATTCTGGCATGGAGCAAAATCCAAAAAGAACCTCTGCAATATTCCTTAATGTGTTATTTAAATAAGTTTTCAGTTTATACGTTGTAAGAAGCACGATTCCTCTGCGTTCAGATGACCCGTGCAGTGTTTTCTCGCATAAGATACATGAGCATGTGATATAGTTTTGTGACTGTGTCACCACTGCCTCAGTGACCCAACTCTTGCTCATTCCGAAGGAAAATCCTCTTCTGCACAATTACCTCAGCACGTGGAATCTGGAAAATGTCTTGCGCCACAGAGAGGCCAAATGACCCTTTCCTGTTTCTCATCTTTAGTACATGTTGTCTCTTCAGACAACAATAGTCAGGAACAATAAGCGGGCAGTCATTCAATGTAAGCTAAGAAAAAAATGTGCCCCTGGAAGGCTGGGCTGAGTCAGCCTAAAGCTGCTCTGATCTAAATTACTAGGTGGACTGGGGAACAAGGTTCAAGCAGCAGACATCCATGTCTTCACCCTTTGATGTTTCTTGACCTTTGAGTAGCCTTTGGATTTCACGTTGAGATGCGTAAGGATCTGTGTTAAGATCATACAGTTACTTGCACCTGAGCTGACTAGAAAATGCTCTCATTGCATTTATGCAAGAGGGGAGGGAAGAGCAAGCAGGGTGTGTAACTCGATTACTACAACAGTAATCGCCGATGTTAGTAGAGGTTCTTTGCACTAAGTGTAACAAATAACGTAGCCTAGAAAATATTAAGTAAAGAATGATGAATTTAGGAGCAAATGCTGAAAAATCTGCAGTACCCCTAATGGCATCAGGCGACTTATTCAGCATTTATGATCAATACGACTGCAAGCAGAATTTAGCTGTGGTCTAATAACATTCACAGGCAGCACAGTTCCGAGTTACACCTGAAGTATTTAAAGCAAGGACACCGTGCTGACGTGTCACCTGCCTGCTTCCCAAGCAGAATCCCACATCACCAGATTATTCTTCGTGCCTTTCACTGAATCGGGAGACTCCCGAAGTTTCTGGACTCATTTTTTGGTTGTGTGTTGGGAGCAGCCAGGATTTTTCTTCTTAACTGTATTGCTAAAATAATCAAATGCAGTGAATAAAAAAAACCCCCACTTCTGGATTTATTTTTCTTGTGAAAACTGCCTGGAAGGTTCTAGCAGCAGCTGAATGCAAGGGACTAGTGTCATGGGCTAGAAGAGGTATAGATAGGGTCAGTGGCCAGCATGTACTTCCCCTCAAAATAATAACTCCTGCTTCCTGGCTTGCCCCACCCTTGTTATTTTGGTCACCAAACGTTTCCCAGGCAAGGGCTGTACATCATATGGATGGAGCAGCCTGAGGAGAAGGATTTGGGGGTATTGGGTGAGGAGAAGCTCCCCCACCATGACCCGGTTTCAGTGTGAGCTTGAGCCCAGAACCCCTCCATGTGCTGGGTGCATCCCCAGAGCGTGAGCAGCAGCTCAGGGAGGAGATCCTGCCCCTCTGCTGTGCTCTGGGGAGACCCCCCCTGCAGCCCTGATCCAGCTCTGGGGAACAGCACAAGAGGGATGTGGAGCTGCTGGAGCGAGGCCAGAGGAGGCCCCGGAGCTGCTGCGAGGGCTGGAGCAGCTCTGCTCTGGAGCCAGGCTGAGAGAGCTGGGCTGGGGCAGCTGGAGAAGAGAAGGCTCCTGAAGGGGACACCTTAGAGCAGCTCCAGGACCTAAAGGGGCTCCAGGAAACCTGGAGAGGGGCTTTGGACAAGGGATGGAGGGACAGGACAAGGGGAATGGCTTTAACCTGCCAGAGGGGAGGCTGAGATGAGAAATTAGAAAGAAGTTCTCCCCTGTGAGGGTGCTGAGGCGCTGGCACAGGGTGCCCAGAGAAGCTGTGGCTGCCCCATCCCTGGCAGTGTTCAAGGCCAGGTTGGACACAGGGGCTTGGAGCAACCTGCTCTAGTGGAAGGTGTCCCTGCCTGTGGCAGGGGGTTGGAGCTGGAGGAGCTTTAAGGTCTGTTCCAGCCCAAACCAATCTGGGATTCTGTGATTCATACGGTGGTAGAGGAAGATCTTAATCTTTTCTGGCACTCTACCCTGGGTGATCCGTGCATAAAACCTGGCATTTTCTTAACCAAACAGCTTGCAGTTCACACCACAGAACTCTTTACAGCTGCTACCTGGTCAGCCAGAGGGCAACTCCAAGCACTGTCTTTTATCACTGTTATGTGCAATGGGGAAAAGCTGAGCCGAATAACGATCCTGACCCATCGATCCAGAAAGTCATACCTTGGAGGGTGGTCTACCAAATCCTTCCTCTTTCTACCCTGCTGTGGGTTCTTTTAGCCTGGTAAAGCTTCCCTTCATCTGGACTTCAGTTGGTTTCTCAATGGGAACACAGCCTTACAACGATTTCTCTTCATGAAACTAAAATACAAGCCTAGATGCACCACAGAGGAACAGTTCAGGTGAGTTTATGTTCAAAGGGGCTGTTTCCTAATGCCTCAAAATACTGAAATACATTTTGGCCTTGTACAAATTTACATAATAGAGCTCGCTATTAATGGTAATATTAACAACATTACTAAATCTCTCAGAGGTCCTTAACCAGCAATTTGCATTTCTATAAAAGTAGAAGTACATAGAATTCAGAGAGGAACAGTTTGGTTTCAGTGTATCACTTCATTAAACAAAACATACATATTAATTAAATGCTTATAAAATGTTTTCACGTCATAAGAACGGTTGGGATTGAAAGAACACCCTAAATTCCCTATGCAAATTTAACACAGCTAAGAGGGAAGTGATTTTCCTCCACTTAAATATTTAGACTTTGCATACAATAATTATTTGCAGATCGTTTTTATTTAGAAACAAGTTCATTGTAACAATGTGCTGGTTTAGGCATTAATATAGCAAAGATCTTTTGTATTGCAAACTCTGGACAGTGCAGTAAGAATTCAGTATATCACTTCTATTCCCAGTTTAAATTTAGGAAGTCATTGTTTGCTAATCTGTAGATAATCTCACCATCAGACACAGCAACCCTCCACACTAGGCAACAAACACACTAAATACTCTTTTGAGGAAAACCTGGGTGATGGTTCATAAGATTCCTGTAACTTGAAAGAGTATAAACTAACATTGTAACAAAGCTGTTCAAAGTAGAGCACTTTGCATGGCTGTTTCACTGTTGTTTGCTCGGTTTGAATCTGGAACAGTGCTGTACATCACCTTAAAGAAACGACCGTGTGAAAACAGCAGGAGCACCCTCCCACCCCTGTGTCGCTGTGGTTAGGAATTTTGGTCTTCTTTTTCAGCCACAGAAAAAGAGATGCTATCAAGCAGCTACAAGAAACAACTGTTCTCCATGAACACCACTGACACAGGAAGACTGGTGCTGTTCTAACACTGTGGGTAAGAGGAAATTTCAAAACAAATCCAAGATTACATAGAATCATAGAATGGTTTGGGTTGGAAAGGACCTTAAGACCATCTAGTTCCAACCCCCCTGCCATGAGAAGGGACACCACACACTAAACTATGTTGCCCAAGGCTCTGTCCAGCCTGGCCTTGAACACCTCCAGGGTTGGAGCATTCACAACTTCCTTGGGCAACCTATTCCAGTGCCTCACCACCCTCACTGTGAAGAACTTCTTTCTTAGATCTAACCTAAAGTTCCCCTGTTTAAGTTTAAAGCCATTACCCTTACTTGCAGTGATTTAATAGGACACCAAAAGGCTTTCTCATGAAACACACAGGAACAACTTAGGTCAGACTCTGTGAGGTTTTGAAGATGTCTGCTTCTGAAAAGGAGACTCAGCTGAATCTTGGCAAACTCACCAATTCTTAAACAGTCACAGAAATCACAGAAATCACAGAATCACAGAACAGTTTGGGTTGGAAAGGACATTAAAGGTTTCAACTCCCCTGCCACAGGCAGGGACACCTCACGCTAGAGCAGGGTGCTCCAAGCCCCTTTGT
>NW_009911313.1:2952-13523 GCF_000696875.1 Nestor notabilis | reverse complement strand
TTCTCTGGGCACCCTGTGCCAGCGCCTCAGCACCCTCACAGGGAAGAGCTTCTGCCTTAGATCCAACCTGAACTTCCCCTGTTCCAGTTTGAACCCATCGCCCCTTGTCCTGTCGCTCCAGTCCCTGATGAAGGTCCCTCTGCAGCACCCTTGTAGCCCCCTTTAGACACTGGAAGCTGCTCTGAGCTCATCAACCTGCCCATTTCGATGGCTTCTTTTAAATAATTAAATTTAACTATTTCATATAGGTTTATATTAATTTAACATTACTCATAATTGTCTTTTTGTAACCATTAGTGCAGTGGACAGCAAACAGAGATACTAGGTTCCAACAGCCACATTCTGAGCAAGTTCTTTGTGGCTGTTGATGACATTCCCGATAAACAGCTGCCAGAAATCCTCACCACGTGTAAAAAGGGCAAAAGTATCCATTCCAGTTCCCAGTTCTGGGTTAGCATTAAGCACGCTTTCACTGGCAGGAGGTGCTAGGAAAGGGAGGATGAACTTCCAGCACAGCTGTGGGCAGACAACTGCAACAAGGGAAGAGTTGCCGGTGTCCCGGAAGCCTGTTGGTATGGAGGTGGCATTTGTCATCTGCCTACAGCAGCAAAAGACATTTGCCAGGGCTCTTGCAGTACCTCAATGAGGAGTTCACGGAGTTTAAAATCTTGATCTTGAAATATGAATAAGGGAAACAGCACCCTAGCATGGAGATGTCATCACCTGAGGCTTTCCCTGCTGTTTAGAAGAATTATAGATAGTATTTGAAAACAGGCTTTCCAAACCTTTGTTCACTTTGGAGATGCTAAGTGCTCAGTGTTCCTTGAATTCTGTTTCTAAACTGTTGTATCATCAAGAACTGGCACATAGACCATTTGTTTGTGCCTTAAAACCAACCACATCCAAGTAGCCTGGGAGAAACTGGGGAAAAGAAAGGAGGAAGGACTTCCCCCTCCTGCTCCTCTTTCAGGTCATGTTCCTAAATGGTTTTCAATATGCATATAGAAAAGAAAGAGACGAAATTGTATGACTCAGACTAGTTTGGGTGTAGTATTTCTGGCATAAGAGTGGGGATGAGATTATTAACCAAAAAAGCCAAAACAAAACCCCAAACCCCAAATACTTGATGTATATTTAACCACTCACCTGATTAACATGTGGAGTAATCACACAGTCTTCCTTTAAGTTGCTCAAGATGACTGATAAGAAAGTTGCTTACACCAACTGATGTGCACAAACCTAGTGAGAAACAGAACAAGATAAAGGTTTTGGGACAACCCTAACTAGTTGGGAGCATAAAAATATCACTTTCAAGAGGCAAAATGATTGCACACATCATGTGTGTATCGCAAAGCACTGCAAAGAAACTCAGACCACCACCACCGACACCTAGTTTGACAGTGTTATCTGAAAGCAGGTTCCCTCACAGTCACACTAGGAAATCATTTTACAATCTAAACACACTGGAAACTCCCCAGTGTATAAAAGCTCCAGGCTAAATTCTGGGAAAGGCTAGTGCAGTGTAAGCAAAGCACAATTGGACTCCAGCAGAATGAAAAGAAGGAAATGGTGTTCTGAGCAGCCTGCCAAAACTGAAGTGGAACATTTGCTGAAGACTAATAAGGTGTGAGCAATGCAACCCAAGGACACGCAGCCCAACTAAACCATGCAGCGCTGCTTTTATTTCTATCAGATCATTATGAGATGCCACATAAATTGAAGTTTTTACACTGAGTTTAAGTGAGAAGTATCTAACAAGATCAAAAAAGCTTAAAAATGGAGCTAGGGTCCTCAGCTCCTCCTGACATGCCAATAAAGTTGAAAGGCACAGAGGGGATAGGAAGGTTATTTTTTACAGTAAGCCATAAGTGTGCAGGCGTGTGTATAGATCAGGTACTGAGAGTCCTGAAATCAGATGTCTCCCTTCAGACCTCAGATACAATAAAGCACAACTCCCAGCTCTGGCCTGCAACCACATCTCAACCTTGATTTGGCTGTGGGAGTTTGATCCTTCTTCTGTGACAAACACACAAGGAGGGAAACCAACGGTGGTCAGGCTAGCAGGGGGCTTAGGCTGTGGGTGCTGGGGCTTATGAATCAGACCCATTTCTGCAGTGTGTAAACTCTGTCTTCATCCATTTGATCTGTATTTCAACATGTAACTGCAAATGTGAAGTCTGTCTTAATTACTGTTGTTAATCCAGTAGCTGTGCTGGCCAATTCAATACGATGTATATGCATATGTTCATCTAGATAGAGGCATACAAATATCTATAGCAAAAAAAGAAAGGAATCAAGCCAAAAGTTATAATGGTATTTTTTTGGGGGGGAAAGCCTCATTAGGCAATTTCAGCCATTTCATGTCAAAGGAATGATTTCTGGACTGAAATTGCCTCCATTCCACAGTCAGAATCACCACTTTCTTGAGGTCGGTAGGGAATTATGTGGAGCTGCCTTGATTTGAGTCCAGAATACAGACACATAATAAAAAGGAGTTATTAATGCAACTGAGACACATGAATGCATTAAAAGGAAGAACTTCAACGGAAGCAAAAGGTAAAGAAAATGTTGGAGCAAAATGCACTAACCATGTACTAATTCCTAAAATGCATATGGCTTATGTATAAAAAAAATCACTCCCAAGCAGACTATAAATCTGCATATAAAGAACTGAGCTATAAGATTAGAACATATCTTGAATTTGCAGGTCAGACCTACCTGGACAAAACAAAGGCATTAAATGTTTCTAGTCTTCCATGAAATTTGGGGAGAGAAGTTACAGTTTATTGCTAAGTATTGGTAAGAGGCTGAGAACATTGGGGCTGTTCAGCCTGGAGAAGAGAAGAGAAGCTGCTGGAGACCTCAGAGCAGCTTCCAGTGTCTGAAGGGGGCTACAAGGATGCTGCAGAGGGGCCTTCATCAGGGACTGGAGCGACAGGACAAGGGGTGATGGGTTCAAACTGGAACAGGGGAAGTTCAGGTTGGATCTAAGGCAGAAGCTCTTCCCTGGGAGGGTGCTGAGGCGCTGGCACAGGGTGCCCAGAGAAGCTGTGGCTGCCCCATCCCTGGCAGTGTTCAAGGCCAGGTTGGACACAGGGGCTTGGAGCAACCTGCTCTAGTGGAAAGTGTCCCTGCCCGTGGCAGGGGTTGGAATTAGATGATCTTAAGATCCTTTTCAACCCAAACCAGGCTGGGATTCTATGAAAAGAAATAAAAACTAAAAGATCAAGTTTTGCACCAGAAAAGCCACTGAGCATAAAATACCGGCAATGCGACTGCAAGGTTGCTTTCACGTATTTTAGAAGCACAAGCAGCTGGGCTGCACAGCAGCCAAATCTGTACACACATTATCACTTCTCAACGTGGTTTCTTTGGTAGAATACCAAAGGATAAAAAAAAATACATTAGCAACTCAAATAACTCAAATGCTAGACAGGTTTCCCTTACAGAAACCATCATTGTTCAAGATGTAGAACATAATTAGGTTATAACCTGCACTATAGCGATTTGCATCATTTGTATGTAATCTGCCAGATGGATTAAAACCTCAGCTTTTGCCTTCTACTTACAAACAACCCCAGAGTGTCAACACTGATAAATCATTATGCCAAAGAAGTCAGAAAAACACTCGCAGTTTTAACCTAGTGGTCAACCAAAATACTCCATTGTTGAGAGAGGGGAGATGCACATTGCCTTACACTGTCTGTCTTGTGGAGCTCTGACACAGGCAGGTTCCTCAGAGTCGGTGCAACACATCTCCAAATCACCAGAATGTTCTTGAAAAGGAGGGAAGAACACTCCCACTTCCAATGTAATACCTGTTCAGTGTGCTTAAAAGCCCCA
The DNA here is from genome assembly GCF_000696875.1 of Nestor notabilis. Lineage (NCBI taxonomy): Eukaryota > Metazoa > Chordata > Aves > Psittaciformes > Psittacidae > Nestor > Nestor notabilis. Next base: position 9,680 of record NW_009911313.1, on the reverse strand, counting down.
TTTCAGACAATTCAGGCACAAACCATGCCAGGTGGTTTAAGACTATAATTCTTTTTAACTTAACCAGTTTAATTAGTCCTGAAGTTCACGTCTTCTGAGCTAAGTTTGCAATGTGCTAGCTGCAAGCACTGCAGAAAGTGCACTTAAAATACACATACATTTGTACTGCCTCATCTGCAATGTCACAGACCTCCAACCCAAGGAGAGAAAGCATCCTCCTTATCTGCTTGAGGAAACGAGTGGTTTGGCCCCTACGAAGCAGATTTTGAGACAAAGATGTTGCAGTTCACCAGTAGTTCCCAAAGCTGAGTGAGGCTTTGTCCTCCTCCTTGCAACTCTGCCTTTGCACGCCGGGAGCAAACCTTGGCAATGCTGCTTATTTTATGCATGCTAAAAACTGACTGACCGCAATGGTGGAATGGAAATTTTCATCCAGCTTTGACAAACTATCATGAAGCTCTGCAAGACACATCAGAAAACATATTGGCAAAAGAATGGTTGATTACAGTGGGGGGAAAAAAATAGCATCTTTTCTATTCCACACAGAAAAATCTTGGCCTCCACCACATTGGTAGTTTCACCACACTGTATTACTCCCAGCTGCTGGGAAGCAATACATCATGCTAAGGGACTGGTTTGTAATATAGCTGTGTGTTCAGCTTAAAGCATTTTTATGGCAACCTAGAGAATGACGGGGTATTTTTTCCTTTACTTAGAATAATATCAAATTATGCAAGTTTGATGGGCACTGCCTGGTCTTGCAGGAAAAAAAAAGGCATAAATATAATGTCTTGGCCCCACAACATTGTTTTAGTACAATAGTGAGGCTTATCTTTCTCTAGCACTACTGCGGACTTGTATCAAACTCCTAAATACCCTCTGGAATATTAAATGGACAAAGTTCAGCTCAGAAAGGGGCTTTTTCACAATGACAAAACTGGGTACTGGGCTTGTGGAGCCCATTTTCCTCCCCCTCCCCACTGCTCTACATGCGTCAGAGCAAGGGAGAATTCCCACGTCCAGCAAACAGTGCCTATTCTGTTGTATCTTCAGTTCAGGCCACAGAATAAAAACACAAATGGATCCACTTCTCACAAGAGGTCAACTGCAGTAACTGCATCTTTATTCAAGGAGGTTACACAGGTTGCCAAGGTCCATATTCTCTCTGATATGCTAAAATCTTCTCCACGGGTAAGTAGAACTACTCAGAGAAACCATACAAGCCTTGATGTCGGCACAGCTTGCTAAATCAAAGCTGTAGGCTGAGTGTGCCACACATGCAGACTGCAAGCCAAAGCCTTCATAAATAAAGCAGCTGCTCTTAGACAGAACCAATAAGGAATTAAGTTCTAAATCTATGAAATAATACTTGTTCCCTTGTCACAGACTGAAAACCATAGATACCAAAAGGCAAAGTGTCCTTACTAAGAGGCAAGGAAAGTCTGTGGCAAAACTGAACACAGACAAAACACAAAAATCATGCTTCTGTCCCCAAAGGATTTCTTTTTCTCCTGTTCATTACCACAGTATAGGTGCTCATCTGCCCTAAAATTGCTTTTCTACTGCCACAATTCCATGACCTTTACTCCTGCTAGAGATCAGCTGTGAACCATGATGAACTGTGAGGACCACAAGAGAGGAGGCATGGTCTTCTGAACTAGGGTGCTTTTTGACTTCTGTATCAGAGAGGCTGATGACTCCCAACTGATGTGAGGAACAGCAACTCACCTGATGTCAATAAGCAATCCTGATTTACAACAGCTGAGAAGCTAGGGCTTTAATTCAACATATATGAACCAGGTAAATGATGCTTTTCCCCCAAATTATGTACATTATTTATGGAAACAAAGAGTGATTTGGGACAGGGACTTTCCTTTAAAATGTATTTCAGCATTGCCTTCTTCCCAAGAGTTCCTGTGTTCACAGCAGGACCACGAGGCACTTCTAAATGCCTCCACAAACGTTTGCTTTAAGCAAGCTAAGCAAAAAGCTTTATCTACCTTTTTGACAAAAAGGATTCACGTGCTAGTAGGAAAAGCACAAACAACATACTGTAATAAATCAGGAAACAAAGAAGTCTGAGGGCTTATTTTTGCACTTAGAATTACCTGTAAAGTCCTTAAAATTAGGAGAAAAAGAAAGAGCAAAACATAAGAAATGAGGACAGATGTTTATCCAAGCTTAGATTTGTTCCCCCTTTTACATCTGCACCAAAATGACTTACTGCATGGCCATTTCTTATTCTTAAATAAGACACTGCACATTATGAAGACTTCTTTATGGTCTTTAACTTAAAGATGTGTCACTTCTTTTTTCCTGCATGCATCCTAATCGCTGTCTGATCAGACCAACAGGGTGTGGTGCAACCAACATCCTCACCAACTGCAATACCTTCAGCCCATGAAAACACCTCTCTGAACTGTGTTTCTGCTCATAACAAGCCCAAGAGGCATCTTCATCTCTACAGAGAGAATACTACAGACAATGTGAAAAAGACTTGTGTTGCTAGGAAAATTACTTACTTGCTTTTATTTATTAAAACTTCATATGAACACACATTCACATAGGACATAGGCTGGACTTCTACCAGCCTAAAGCCTCTGAAGACATTTTGTGCAGCTGTAACACTAATGTGTGTGTTCATCATTTGACAACATAAGCATAAAGTATTTTTTCAGTAGAATAAAAGCAGAATGTGTCAACTAGGAACAGATGTACTAGAAATCTGTGCCACTTACTCAAAAGCTGTATTTGGCTTCCTGAACCCTCACTCGTACCTTTAAGAAGTGATAGAAAAAGGAGGAAGAAAAGATGATGATTGAACTGGTCTATGCCCAAAGATGAAAAGGATAAGAATATTGTACTTCTGATTAGGAAAAACATAACTTGCTTCCAAGAACATGGTGACATGGCTTCAACTACTGGGCTAAAGAATTTCTGTTACTTTATGGGTCTGGTCAAATCACACAAAAAGATTATTAAAGTAACACTAGTAGAATAATTGTATTTATTTTGAAGAGCATTTCTCTATTTAATCTGTTAATACATTAAGGGATTTCTGACACAAGTATTCCATGTAAGCTTAAACTTAACACTAAAAGGATAAGCAAGATATTTTACTCTCAGTAAAATAGCCCTGAGCTCCAGTAGGATCAGAACCCAGAACTACCACCACTTCGCTGCTCTTGCCAGCTGCAAGCCAAAACTGGCTGGAGGCCCTCATTCTTCCCTGCATTTTGAGATAGAGGGACAAGTAATCATGTGCATGTGTGTGTGAGAGAGCTTGCCAAGATGATGGGCTAGCCACGATGCCACAATCAAGGTGGTTTAAGTTGCTGCATATGGAAAGGATCATTTTGCTAGGAACAGACCAATTACCAGGAGCATATATAATGACTATTCATGATGTCAAAGCAGCTTGCCACACTGCTTTCATCTGCCAGCAGACAAATGCCTATACAGGAATGCTGCAGCTGTCAAGGGAATATATGACTCAATGTATGTATCTTGGAATGGGTTCTGTAGGCAGTCTGGCCTCTGCCCTGAGGTATTGGAGGGGATAATTTCACAAAATGATAACATATGAGACCACAAAGCTTCCAACCATAGCCTTGATATTACAAGAATCCTAGTTGACTTCAGCTGTTACAAGAGAACGAACCAGTCATTACAGACAAATGTCTCACTGACCAACATCAAGATTGTTTTTTCTCCCTCTTTTCCTCAGCACTGTTTATCCTGTAACTCTTTAAAGGAAAATATGCATGCAGGCTGCTGAACACATGCATCTAGAATCCTCTGCCTCTCGCCACTTCACTACCCATAGAGACTTCTTTACCCTGACTGCGACCTTAAGACAGAGACACAGAGCACTGGAGTCAGCCCGCTCCTGTCACCATCAAACTGGAGCAATTAACAAGTCACAAAGGATACAATTAAAACCACCACTAAATAAAGCCACTAAATAATCCAAATGCTACATTCAGCATTTAAAGAAACTGATTCTTGAAACTCTAACGTTGTCCTCAGCCAGTAGAAAACTGCTGAACAGTGAGAGCTTTCCTGCTATGACTAGAGGTATCAGCTGGGTCTATCAGAAGTCACCCAGCAGTTGTAAATAGGAGTCTTTAGTGCAGGTAGTGCCTTTATCCTGTTGTCAGGTACACACAACAATTCTATCAACAGTAAAGAATAATTCTCCTCCCCCATTCACTTGTTCCTAACTCTGCAATGACTGACCAGTGGCAATTGCTGCAGGTCCTCGTGAGCTTTTCCACTGGAAAACCTTCCAATCACTTGGGCTGGCTGCTGAGGCCAGGTGCAGAGCTCTGATCCCAAGCTACCACAACAGATGGCACAATTCCCTCTGGAAGCAACGCTGGGCATAAATGCATGCAAATCCCAGGGTCTGAAGACTTGGAGAACACAACAGACTGTAAGACAAAACAGAAGCCTCTGCGCTGAATCCTTTCTTAAGCAGCATACCAGAATCTCATGAATCAAGCAGTGTTGTAATTCATGAGCTCAATGAATAATGTTCTGTGATACTTTCTGTATCATTTGGGCAGATTTACATAGAATTTATAAGTTTTAGTTCATGTTATGGAATGATACAATTGCCATAGGCCTGTATACCACTATATCTACCTTTGTTGACCAGGACTGTGTGACATTTTTCCCGGGAAAGATAAAAGGGAAATCAGGAAATGTAATGACTGGGAAAGATGCTGGTACAACTTTTAATGGACTCTAAAAGCATCCTGAAGGATTTAGCCAGGAGAAAATAAAAGATCAGCATGTTTACCTCATCTTCTATTAATCTCTATTTTACAATAGAGTTAAGACTCTGTAGCTCAAGGACAAACCAGAAAGACACAGGAGCGCAGCCTAGACATTGTGTCTTCATCCCAAGCGGATGAAGACAACTGAAGTGTGCAAAGCTTTTGGGGTGTATTGTTTTAACACAGATAACAGATGTATTATGCCACACTGTTACCGTAAAGGACAAGAGTGGCTTCAGAATCCCTTAAAAACAAAGAAACCCCCCCCCAGAACAAACAACAACAAAACCCCAGGACAGCAAACAGGAACCAGCGGCTACCTGAACCAGAGTCAAGTTCAGAGAAGACAAAGAACTCACCTGTTTAGTACAGAACATACAATTTTTCCCCCAATAAACAAAGGGTTTTTTTCCCTCAAGTAAGGATTTTGACCAGATCTTCTATTTGATTCACGCCGAGGCTAACATGGTGCTCACATACCACATGGCAAGTCACACAAAGATAGGCAGCAACCGTTTAATCTTCAGTGGAAAGTCTAGCGGTTAACCATACAAACAAATTCTTTCCCATTTTCCTCAGGGATCATTGCAATTCCATCTCCAGAGTGGGTAACATCTGCGTGCCATTTCAGTAACACATAGTTATGGTCAGCACATCCAGCGTCTGGATCTCCTAATGCAAAAACGTGAAGGTGAATGTTCTAAGGTACTTCATTCAACCAGACTAATACACTTTTCTTCCCCTGGAGATGATCTAAGAGGTAATTTAGACAACCAGAGCTAGAAAACTTAGGCTCAGCTACATGAATCCGAAGCCTACAGAATGCTTACAGTGAGGAAAAGACTGAGGGTAGCAACACGCAAAGAGACAAAACCAGTGAAGAAATGCAATTGCAGGAAAAATACCTGTAACCTGGGACGTCTGTAAGGATAGGAATAGAAAATCAAAGGAATTTTTTATCTGCCTGTGAGGCCAGCAATAGCATTTCCAGTGTCTTACTGGAAGATCACTGAATAGCTCAGTCTTTCCATTAGGAAGATATATATAGAAAGAAAACTGTGTAAGACACAGAAGATCACAAACACACATGCAAAAGCAGAATAAAGGCAATAGAAATAATAATAGGAGGTGAAAATACAACCTGTTTGCAGCAAATTAGAATCCAGGCATAAATGACATGCACTAACTTAAATACTCATCAGAAAAAACACACCTCAATGGCAAGATTAAGCACCTTGTTGAATAATCCAGTTTTGGAATTAAAAGTCATCGATGCTTTCAAATACGAGGCTGGGGTAGTGTTTCTTTAGAGACTGAATGTTGTAATCCCTTACAGGGCAGAAAACACTTTTTGCAACTTCCCTTATGCTTCATATAAAAAGCAAGAACAACAAATGTATCAAAAATCATTTACTTCTGTGTTTCCAGAGGCAGACCAAAAGGAATGGAAGGCTTGAAGCGCCACAGAACAGGTTTGTTTAGTGCTCTGATAAAACCGGCAGTGCCAACAGCCTGTAATTGCCTTTGTACAACTCTCCTGCTACAATCACTGTTCCAGTAACTCTGGGTTAATGGATAGATTATTTAAGCCAAGAAATCTTCTCCCTGCCTGTGGAAGGAAGTTATAAAGAGGGAGGTCCACATTGCCCAAGCACTACACAACAGGATCTTCCTTTACAACACTAGTTCTAATACTACTGCATAGCTCAAAGGAAAATCCTCCTCTTAATCTACACGATGAATTTTGATTGAGGCAGTCTATTCTACCTATTGCTGCAAACATAAACTGAAAATAATAAACTGAGAAAATTAAGGCTATAAAGAGAAGCTGCTGGAGACCTCAGAGCAGCTCCCAGGGTCTGAAGGCGGCTACAAGGATACTGCAGAGTATCCTCAGGGACTGGAGGGATAGGACAAGGGGCGACGGGTTAAAACTGAAACAGGGGG
>NW_009911313.1:292-2903 GCF_000696875.1 Nestor notabilis | reverse complement strand
ATAAGTTGTGGCTGGCCCATCCCTGGCAGTGTTCAAGGCCAGGTTGGACACAGGGGCTTGGAGCAACCTGCTCTAGTGTGAGGTGTCCCTGCCCGTGGCAGGGGTTGGAACTGGATGAGCTTAAGGTCCCTTCCAACTGGGACCAGTCTGGGATTCTAGGATTCTATGAAGATGAATCTGTTTGGCAGTTCTGTAGGTATTTTATACAACCTCAGCAGTGGGTTCTGGGTTTACTTTCTAAAGAATACTTCTGCTATGAATTTCGGTTGGAAATTACAGCACATTGGTTCACGCAGGGGTTTTTGCTAAAATTCTGATATTAAGGGAACTAGCTTGTGCTTTCCTGCATTTTATGAAAAATTAGCACAGCTTCAAACCCAAGTAATATTTATTGCTGATGAAATTGTCCAAGCAGCTACTGAAACTGGCTGTCTCCATGCAAGAAAAGACCATCAAGGAAGCATTTCCAACATAAATTAAAAAGGAGACATTTACATCTATCAGAGTGAGAGTTCCAAAAATGACAGGATCTGTAACTCCTTTGTAAGCCTGCAGACAACCTTAAGGAGAAACTTTGGAGCTACTTTGAGAACAATTACATTTCTTTCTGCAGAAGTAACAGGTAACTGCAGGCATCCCAGCCAAAGAGGTGCTGCTCTCTGCTGCAGAGCTTAGTCTGGCAGAAAACAGGAAAAGGAAATAAATGCATGAGTGAGATGTACACCATTGTCCCTCTTTGTGCTCTACAGTATTCCTTTTTTGGCAGTTCAGACACAGAGTCAAGAACCAGAAGCTACAAAGGGTTTTTTTTTTCTCCACAGCATTCATTTACAGCCCCTCTTTGAGAAAACACAGATCCCCTGCCCTGTTTTGCTTGTATTCACATTTAAGGACTGCACTAATGCTGACGATACCACTGGGCTGCTAGTGTAGCTTTCCACTTCTCTAAATAGAAATTCACCCTTGATTTATGAGGAAAAGGGAACATGAAATTCACTATAACTCACCAGCTCCCATCTGGATCCCTCACTGCCATACTGTTCAAGAGAGTATTTTGCTTAGACTGAGAGTCTAATTAGAACAGCACAGAGTTTTGTACAGTAACATAGGATGTATAAAAAAGAATCATTTTGGGTGATCACCAAAATCATGAGCTTTGCACTTTCTGGTATCAATAACCCATGTGACTTTTAAACACAACTGCTCACACAGGAATATATCACTGATTTCCAGCATCTGGACTTATGTCACATTTAAAGAGAAAGTTGCTCACTGTTTGCCCTTATATACATAAAATCCTCTCCCAATTTAGAAAACAAGTAAAAAACCACAAGCAGAGTTGTTCATCACTGAGCTGTGACTAATTACTTCTTCCCTAATTGCTCTGAAAAAAATAATGCTATTTATTAAGAATAAATACCAATATGTGGCATTGGAATAAATACCAATTTCTGTGACATTCAGTGAAAACTAATATTGGGATCTTGATTAAAGCATTTGGTAAGGTTATGTTAAAAATCTCAAGACTAGTCTAATTCTGTTGTCAAGTCTCTTCCAAAATTTCAACTGACTTCTATTAGATGCAATCCCAAGAATTAGCATTAGGAATTGCTAATACAAAGTGCCCAATTTGATCCACAGTTACATGTGCCATTGGCAGTACTTACTGCATTGAAACTGCCATGCCTTAATTTAAACTTTTTTGCTTGGATAAAGCAAATGTCATCTCTAAGTTATTAGTAAGTTATTAGTATCTGATGCCTCACATAACAATGGAAGACTTACATATCTTTAATTGCTGTTTGTTATGTTCTCCCAATCAGACTAATAAGAACTGCTTTAACTATGCAGAAACACATTATATAGCACTAACAAAAAATAACCATTAGCTGCAGTGGAATTTCACCAAAAGCTACTTTTCCAAAAGCCTGAGTATTCAGTTAGACATCACAGCATGCAAATGTTCACAGAAATAGACACATCCTGGATTTCTACAAAGATGCTTTGTACTCAGCCCAAGAAACTGAAGCACTCTCAGAAGAATGACTTTTAACAGATTTGATAACCAAAAGATCTCTGGCCTTGGGTATGTAAAACCATGCAGTACATCAGCCTTCCCTGTATTGGTGTCTGAGACCTCCTCAGTGCGAACGTGATGAGCTGTTGGTCCTTTATTTTAGGAAGGCAATATTATCAGGTTGTGATGTCCATATCACTTTATGATGTTTATTTTAATTTATGCTTATTGCTGAAACAAAAATTATTTCCCCATGAGAAATCTACATATTTAGAGCTAGAAAAGCATCTTGAAAGCACAGTCCTCCTGACTGCAAGAACATGTGGGGCAAAGTTACCTTCTCTCAGAGATAAACTAGTAGAATGGTCTTTCTGCCAGTCATGCACAAACCACCCCAGGCCAGCTGCAAGTGGAAGGAATAGAGTGTACCTTGCAACAAGAAATGAAGCTGCCCCGCTAAAGAAATCAACTGAGCAGTGTTAAGTTTAAGTTAGGATTTGCTTACTCCTATTGCATCTGTTAGAAACCTTTTTGTAATACCTGTAGGTCAAGAAAAGCAGTGAGAACCTCACAAACCCAGGGCTACAATTTCAT
>NW_009911313.1:0-267 GCF_000696875.1 Nestor notabilis | reverse complement strand
TTGCTTAAAATATTTCCCCTCCTGGGGGATGACAAGAACACAAACACTCGTATTTTGATTTTGGAGGCAAGAAATTAGTTTTAAATCGTTTATCCAAGTAGCTTCAGGTGCCAGTAATCAAGGAATGTGGAAGTTGATCACTGGAGGTGTTTAAGAACAGGTTACATTTCTATGTGTTGAGAACGACTGGGTTGTGCCTTGTAGGTTGGATAGATTAATCACTACTTTGAGACATCTTCCAACCATATATTTTGTAAAACAATCTTA
>NW_009911312.1:0-27764 GCF_000696875.1 Nestor notabilis | reverse complement strand
CTGCTGTAGCTGAACCCAGGACAACTATCCAGATGCATTTGCATTAAAATGGACAAAATTCTGTTTATGCATCCTGCTGTGGATATGTTTTGATGGTTGTGACTGACAGCAGTAAAAAACCACAATGGAGATCTTCCTGAGGAAATAGGTGTTCTTTCTTCAAGAAGGCAGCCTCAATAGCCTCCAAAAAACACATGCATATATGAGTGTACAGATGGGTATAAGCTAAATCCTTTCTTTCACCTGAAAGATTAATGCTTTCTTGAGGGCTTCAAATAGTAATCACGTCCAGGATTCTGCACTAAGTATCTTCTAACATTGCTATACCAAATACCTTTCCATCCAACATGAGTGAGGCCTGCCTGGGGCTTGCAAGATCCCCAGCTACTAGCAGGTATGCCGAAATATCAGCTGTCTGGTTTTCAGTGGTGGGATGATTCTGTGCTTCACACATTTTCCCAAAATAGCTCTTCTTGAAAAAGAGATGATTTATTGGTTTTCATCAGTATTATTGAGACTTCAAGCATATACTTCTGTATTTAAACAATTACTGTTCAAGCCTCATCTGCAGAAGTACAGAAAATGCTATGTGTAGAGTTTCATTGTCTCATTAATTTTTTAGACTACAAATGGATGAGTTGAACACAGTGTTGCAAAGCAACTAAGCCTCTCATTGCTGCCTGTGAGAATTATGGAAGAATGCTACAGGGGTTCCCTTCAGACCTGCTGCAGGGATGGGTGAATGACAGGACTTTTTGTCTTGCCTGTCTGCTCATTGCAGTTTTGAACAGTTATCTGCTTTGTCTTCTGAGACCGAGCACCAGAGTAACCTTATCAAATGGGACAGTCCCCACACTATCTGCCTGTGATGATAAAGGAATGTTTGTGCAAAACAAATTCATACTAAGAAAGTGTTTTGCCATTTCTAATGACATTGTCAGATCGGGAGGAAACTGGGAATGTTTTTCCAAAACTGGAAAAGTGCAATGTTTCACTGCTGTTGCTATGGAAACCAGTACTGGTACAGTGTGTACTTCTTCCTCAGTTCTTATGCCTGATGTACAGCAGTTGCTCCTAAGAGGACTCTTATGAATAACATCAGGATGCCTGCAAAACCTGCAAGCCTGTTATCTCTTACCTTCCTCTTTTCTGAACAGTGAGGCAAACAGAATAACTCTATTGGTTTGACTACTGCAGAATCACACCGTGAGCTGCACCCCCTTTGCAGTATACCTGGGAAAGGAAGAGCATAAAATGTTGCATTGTTAGTTCCACTGTAATCAACAGGACAGAACCACTGGTTACATCTGGAATTGAAGAAGTACGATGTCCTCTGCTGTTAACTCTCATGTGGTTCAGATGGGTGCTGCTGAAACAATCAGTCTGCTCATTGGTGTCACCAGCACCCAGACTGTGTTATGATTTAAAAAGTAGAGACAGTCCTGTTCTTTTCAGAAGCGAAGGGACTTTGTCAATCCCATTGTCACCTCAGGATCGTAACAGGCTGGGTCCTTAGCACTAAAAACTAGGTGCTATGTTACAAAGTTCAGTTGCTGCTGCCGATCACACTTGTCTTGCTAGTGAATTCAGAGACGCTAAAGTGGATCTGCTTCAAGACTACTTAGTCTACTGTTAATTCCTTGATTTGAATGAAGGATGAAAATGTCATTGACTTTGTTACCACAGAATCACTAGGGTTGGAAGGGACCTGTGATCATAGTGGGTGGCTTAAGACTAGGTGCTCTAAAGTTGGCTTCTGCCCAGGCATATGGATGGTTTTGCTCCTTGTTTTATTTTAAGTCTTCAAACTGTGTCTGTAGTACACATGTTTCAGTGGCCAGGCTCTAATACAGGTCACATCAAGCTGCACTCGATGATGAAACTCAGGTAGGACTAAGTGAACTGTTTGCTCAAGGTTTTTTGGATTAGATTGCTGAGATAAAAGTTCATCCTAATTGTTTATCAAGGCTTAGTACCTTTGTGTCAAAGACAAACAGTATGTAATCATGAACACATAAATTATTATTGACTTCTCAACATAGAATTAATTTTAACATTTATTTCCTTGAATGCAAAGTAGTGGAATAGATCCTTGACTCTCAAGGAATACCTCTGCATTCTCACTTTATTTTTCTTTTCCTTCCACATTTTCACATGCACCAAAGGAATATCTGTGAGACTTCCTAAGCTCCACTGGACCCTTAGCAATGGGAGGCTCATTATCTAACTGTTTAGTTTAGTTGTCATTATCAGTTTTGGTGTGATGTGCTTATCAAAACTATATTATCTGTCTACATTTTTTGTAATATTCATGTCCTTCTGTGAAAAGAGCATATGAAAAGTACTCATTAAAAGTGGATTTGTTTTCTGTGCTTCATAAAGGAAACATGGTAAAATTATTCCTGTTATCAGGAAGATATTTGTGTGTTGGTAGATCAAACTACTTCTTATTCCACCACTCATTACAAGTCCAGCTCAGAAGGAAAGGGGGTTTAGGGGATGGAGATGGTCTTTCTGTGTCCTTGTCTGCTTTTTTTTAACGAGAGAGGTTGTTTTTACTGTCACTGTATATAAATATAGTTTTAATATCAGTGTGCTGAACATCTACATGTGTGAATGACATCTGGTTTATAGCTTTTGTGAAATAGAATAAGTTACTGGAAAAGGAGAGGGATTTTAGTTACAGCTGAACAGAAAACTAGGTAGAAAATAGGTTTCCTTAAAAAAAAAAAAAAAATAAATTGGAGTAACTTTCTCTTCCCCTACTGAATATTTCAGATTTTCTTTCCTCCCCTTCCCTCCCCCACCTCCCCCCAGGTTACTGCAGTTGTATGTATTTCAGTTGTTTAAATGATTTCTGGAAAGAGGGTTTTGGAATCATTAGTTCTGAAAAATATTTGTTACTTTTAGTTGCAGTATGTGGTGCTGCTACTTGACTTTGTTACTTTTAATTTGCTAGCTGACTGCATGTAATAAGTTGCTCAGAATGCTGAGGAATATCCATGACCCAGACATTTACACAAATAACGTCCTTTGTCCATTGTTTTTTCTTCTACTATTGATGGTGTTCCTTCAGAGAACAGTAAGGTCCTTCTTATTCATCTATCCATACAAAGTAATGTCTTAGATCGACAGTTTCTTATACAATCACGAACTGCAAACACAAAGCAAAAAGATGCAAACAGCTGTGTTCCCTGCACAAAGGATGTATTTGAACAGCAGCTAATAGGTTTCTCTGAAGAAGGGTTGAGTCTTGGTAAGAAAAGATGCTGTCAAGATGTCACGAACTTGTCTTCTGTGCATCGTCTTTGATCTCTTGGATTTAGTTGAAGGACTGGTGTTCTGAATTCAACTGGTAGTCTCCAGGTATGTTTTCCTTGGGGAAACCAAAACCTGCCTGATAATGAATGTTGAACTTGCCATTTGATAATCCACAGTGGCAGATGTATCACTGATGTATCCTAGCTTCTTTGAGATGAGATGTTTTAATGTCAGGGTGGGAGGAGTTCTCATTCTTCTTGCCCTGCAGAGTGCCTGCTGTGGGTCTTGGGTAGGCTCTCTGGGCAGGTCCGTCCCTCAGCAACTGCAGTAGATTGACCATGGTACTGACTGAGAGTTTTTCTGAGTTATGAATAAACTTCTTAATCCGGGCCAGTTGCCTTGTGGTCTTATCTGAACTAAACATGCTTGATTTTGCACAGAAGCAAGATTGAGGTACATTTCTGTTTATGTATGTAGAGTTATACTACAGCCATTGGGGAGAGAGGGAATGAAGTACAAGTCAGTCTAGAAGTTTCAGTTTCCAGTTTATAGGGAAGCTGCTTGTTTCCTGTTTTGTTAAGGGGCATTACAAGAAAGTTATGAAATATGGCCATTCTAGTTGTTGCATATAGTTTACGTATAAACTGCATAAAAGGTCTTCTAAGCTATCAGTGCAAGCTAAGATATAGTACATGGAATAAATATGAAACAAATAATGGTCCTGTCTCCATGCAAGGCAGTGACTTCATACAGCGTGATTTGAATTCATAGGACTTTGAATCTTAAGGTCTTTGCAGTATACTTGTGTTTGCATTAGTATTCACTCCTAGAATTAGGCAACAATGTCTTTTCCTCTTGTTTCAGTGCTAGATCTCTTTGGAATACTTGTTTGGGTATCAACGTGTTTGCATGACCCCCGCTGTCCAAGCATTTAGTAACTAATTTTGTAACATACAGGCACCTCACAAGCAGCAACTTTATTGTCCTATTAGCACCTCTTAAGACATTAAATTGTATTTAAAAGTACATAGTACAAAGGAAGATTTGGACTAAGTTTGGAACTGAGTAAGTTTCTTGAGTTGTATGTAGTGACTTGGCCACGATATCCGTTGTCTCCTGAGAATGATAAATGAGTTAATATTGAATTTACTTTCAATCAATAAGATGATCAACCCCCTGTTTTCCCACTACATATTTTGCCAGATATTGGTACTGGAAGTCACTGCCCATACTGAAAAGTACAGTAATACATTGTATGAAAACTGGCTTGGCAGCTATACAAACCAGCAAGGCAGAACTACTTTGTCAAAGAAAAATGGAGCGAAACTGGCCTGAACTGAAATGGAAGAACTTGTTATACTTCTATGTCTGTAATGACTTCAGCTGAAGCTTTTTCATCTTGGTGTGCCACGTCTTTATTAGGAGTATTAATATTGCTTGTTATTTGGTTATGTTATCACAAACAAGCGTGGTGTTTTGGTTGCTTCTGTGAGACAATCAGGAGGATACACTAGTTTTTGTAGTATATGGTCACTAAAAGTTAGCTATTACCCAACATTCTGGCAATCCTTCTAGTCACAGGCCAGAAATTTAATTGGGGAATGGGTGTTCTGTTACATTTGTCTTCCTGCCCTTTGCTGTTTAGGGATTGTTGTACTAGCAGGCTAGAAGCTGGCTAAAATTAGATCCCTAAACAGTGAAGGTGAAAGATGGGTTCCCTTCAGATTAGTGAAGCTCCTTTTTGAGGGGGTATTGGCTAATAGTTATTAGCCGACATTGGTGTGTCAGGCTGCATGGTTTAAATGCCACAACCCTCTTCCCCAGCAGCCTCAGTGGGACAGTTTTAAGGTCAACATGCCTTAGCTGAAGCAGACAAACCAATTCCCACGATTTCAGTGTCTGAAGTTTCTCCATATATAATAGACAATACCAGCTGGTTCCTCTCTGCTTAAGAGGTCCATAACCCTCATGTTAACTTTTCTTGTTGCTTTCTGGTTGGATAACAGCAGATGCATCTACTCAGTGCCTGAGTAATTTATTTCTCTTGAAAAGATTGGGCCTTTCTAATCTTGAAAGATTATGTTTGTTGCCAAATATCTGATTTATCAAGCAATTTGTTACTGAATGTTCCTATTAGAAGAGAACTTACTTTGAGCCTGGAAAAGGTAGTGGTGCTGTTACGGTTAATTAAAAAAGTTTATAGGAAACATGTGCAGCATCTTTGCATGGGATCGTTTGAAAGATGGAAGAGACTTCACTGAAACTGGGACTTTAGGATTTCTATTTGATAAAAGAAAACAATACATATTTTAAACAGTTTTTCATCTATAGTGCTCTGGTGTCTTCATTCTTAATTATACTGTTAATGTCAACTAAGCTTTATCTTTTTAGATAAAAATTTGCTGTTTGTAAAGCTTTGTATGTAATCACTGTTTAATTACAGTTTTGTTATCTTTCACTGAGTGTTTGCTGCCTCTCGTGTGTTCTCTTTCTAAGGCACATCCTTGGTTATCAAAGTATGTATCAAGGCTGTAGGAAGACATTTTGATTGGATAGGACAAGAGAGGATCTTGAGGTTACTGCCTTACTGAGCCATTGATTAAAGACTGGAGTATTGCTAGCACCCTTCCTTTGCTTGTTCCCTTGTAAATATAGCTCTCTGGGCAGAAGTTTTACAGTTCTTTACATAATATCTGAGGCAATAAATAGGGGAAATTCCCAGCTCTACAGCTTGCTTTAGGCAGCTGGGAAGACTCAAAAATAGAACATTATTACATCTGCAAAATTAACTACAGCAATGCTAATAATGCCTAGATGAGAGACCTAAAAAGTTACTCAAAGATGTTATAAAATAATGAAGCAACAAGTAGTTCATAGAGGAAACCCCTTTTTCTTCCTAATGCATTTTCCATTCATTGTATTTCTTCAATCTTCCTTTACTTTAAGAGGTCTTCTGTGAAATTATATGTTTCACTCAATTTTCAAGTTATACATCGTCAACCTTAGGGTTTCCCTTTATTATAAAATTGAATATTTTTTGATTGTCCCAACCATCTTTTACTCAATGCAGTTGACTTCTTTAAACCTATTCTGGTAAAATATTGAAGCACTTGCTTAAGAAAAGAAATAGCTTTTTCACAAAACACCTGGATTTTGGTTTCTGAGCAAGCAGAGAGGCTTGAATGAATGTTCAATGTTTTCCTTTTTCTTTTCTTTTTTTTCTTTTTTTTTTTTTTTTCCCCCCCAAAATTAACTTTTCAGATGTGGACATAGAGAAATTTAAATTGTTTGATGTAGCTTTTGGTCAAAAAATCTGTTGAGTAATGGGGTGGTTAGCACACAGGATTATTATTTTTAACATGCTCAATGGTCAGGGAAAATTGCTATTCATGTGTTGGTTGTAACAATAATTTTGGCATTTAATTTTGCTGAATTTAGCTCCTTTTCCAACAAAGACAAAAATCTTTTCATTTCATCACAAAGATAAGTAGACTGCAGGCACTTTTTTAGTCACAGGTAGTTTTTACTGACTTGTTTAATCAAATATTAAAGAATTCTGCATCTCTGCAACCATTATATACCTTTTTTCATGAAATTTCAGCATCTGAAAAGAGCACCTTGTTCCTCGTTAGGTCCAAAAGTTGTTGTTTTATTTTGTTTGTTGATTCAGTAAAGGAAATACAATTTCATGCAAGATCTGAAAAGCAAACAGGTGAATGAAAGACATGTATAATCTCCTTAGCTCTGACAAAGCTTCTCCTCAAGTTCTTGTGGAAAGCATGTCAGAAATAACATGTGATGAGTGGTGTCCTCATCTTGGAGCATGATGGTACATGGGTAGGAGAGGACAGTTGGGTTTGTTAAGTAATAAACCCTCAGACCTGGCATATCTGGCCTTTTTTCTAAGAGCCAGCTCTACTTCTGACTTGTTACACAGTGTGGGCAAGGAGCTCAAGATTCTCCAGACCAGCACTGATCTCGTGGACATCAATTGCAGAACCAGATTGCTTCAGTGGGATTTCCTTCTTCCTTCCTTTCCTTATACAAGAATGTGTGAACTTCTGTGAGTAATTTTTTTTCTTTTTTTTTTAACATTTTAGGATTCTAACACCCGTACTATATTCTTATTCTGTTTTTTGTTAAATATAGCAGTATTTGACTTGCTATGCTGGGAGACAGGGATGTACCTTACTGCGTTTAACATGTCTAGCGCTGCAGCAGAAACTTTTAAGGCCAAAATCTTCCGAACTACTGGTTATAATGCTTTGGGTTATTGTGGTGTTGATACTGACCTGTCCTCCTTTTTCTAGTGGTAGGAATGACTTCAGATGAAGAAGCTAACTACAATGTGTTAGTCAGGGGTTAGATTCTTGTTTGTGCTTGTTTATTCAGTAAATGTTGTTAGAAGAATTATTTTGAATTTGTTTAGGAAATGATGTCCACATCTTGCCCAAGGACATTGCAGAGATGGACTTAATGGTAATTTTCCAAAGTGAGCTTGAAATATGCTGTTCAATGGCCTTATTAATGACCTGGACAGTGAGAAAGTGTTGGACTCAGCAATTTGAAGGCAACACAAAGTAGGGGAGCATTCAGTATGCTGTAAGGCAGGGTTGCTTATTCAGAGGAACCTTGACATGGTTGAAGACTGGCCTGTGGGAAACCTCATCAGGTTCAAAGAGACACGTGGAAAGTCCCAAACCTGTGATGGACAAACCTTGTGCAGTGAGACAAACTGGGGACGAGCTGGATGGAAAGCTGTTCACTGGGGTAAAAGGCACAGGCTTGTGGTGGGCAAGTGGCATAAGCTGGCAGTGTTGTCTGACAACAGTATCCTTGGCTACGTTAGTAAGAAAGCAGCTGGCAGTCTGTGGTGGTGTGCTCCCCCATCCCAGCCATTACCACCAGTGGGGGAATGATTGGCAAGGTGGTAGCCAAGGACTGTCTGGAACAGTGATCCAGTTGTATGAGAATACAACTTCTAAGTAAATCATCTTATTTCATAAATAGTGGATAGTGCAGGGCCTGTTGAGCACTCCTGCACAGCAGTGAGATCTCCGCTTGAGTAGGACACCTCTCAAGGTTACCACTTGAGGTTGAGAGATGCCTTGCTGCAACAGATTCTTGGTAAGTGATTAATAGCATGTTAAACTTTGAAAGCTAAGTGATATGAAGGATTGGTTGTGCATACAGAATCCTTTAGACATAAACCGTTGACCAAGTGTGATACTAGGACTGGATCCAGCCATGCCTAGACTCCTCTCTGAAAAGGAGTTTAGAAAGCAAGAGGGTCATTTCTGAACCTCATCACTCAACAGGAGGATCTACTTGATGGTTTTGTCTAACCCTGTCCTCTATGCAGGAAATAATCAAGTGTACCTTGCCATTGAATCATGTTAAATGACTGTTGTATTTACCATTGAACTTTGTTAGCACACTGCTTTATATCAGCATCTCTCTTGTGAAGTGCATGACTACCCACGACACAGGGAAGTGATCCTTCCCATCTGCTTGGCACTGGTGACACCACATCTCGAGCACTGTGTCTAGATTCTGCCTCCTGCATACTAGGCAGGCAGTGACATACTGGAGGAAGTCCAATAGAAATGCAGGCAGGAGGACACAGAATGTAAGGAGCATCTGAGACAAACAAATTCAGCCTTGAAGGGAGATTTGATTTCTGTCCTTAGCTACCTACTGGGAGGGCATACAATAGACAGAGCCAAACTCTTATTAAAGGCACACAGTGTTAAGGGGAGAGGCAATAGATGCAAGGTGGAACATTGAATGTCACATTTAGATATTAAGAAAATGCCTTTTCACCATGAAAGTGGTCAGCCCCTGAACCAGACTTCCCAGAGTGATTGCAAAATTTCCTGCCTTGGGAATATTCCAACTGGCTTGGACAAAGTCCTTCACAATGGATCTGAGTTGGCCTTGCTCTGTGTAAGGGATTGGACTAGACCACACTAAATTGCAGCGTGATGTTACAGGATATTCTGTGGTATTTTTATATGACTTTCTCTTGTATTACTCTTCCACTTCAGAAGATGGTAATTGAAAATGAAATTAGGAAAATGAGTTTAATATTGATAAAGCATACTTCGTTTTCTGTCCGTCATTGTTCATCAGTGACACAATTTCCAACTTCAGGGTAAATGGGAGTCATGTTTATTTGGTTGAAAGGGGCCATGCATATTGGTATCATATATATGTATAAAAAAAAAAGTCTTTTCCTTGTCTGGCAGTTTAAGAATAGGCAAGTATCAGACACTTTTTATCTGGGGAAAAAAATGTGGGTTTTGAGTTATTTCCTTTCTAGTATTTGAGAATTAGACCGAGAAGAGCTGCTACCAGCTTTGACCATCAGATTTGAAGAAATATGCACTAATAGTTCCTTTTTGACTGACATTTTGAAATGAGATTACAACAAAGCTTTTAAATTTCTAGGTGTTTTTAATCATCTTTACTCAAAGTAACTACTGGACTAGTAATTATTAAAAGTGTAATTATTAAGAACCCAGTGTCCTTTTGAAATAAAACCCAGCATAAGATCATGGAATCACAGAATGATTTGGGTTGGAAAGGACCTTAAGATCATCCAGTTCCAACACCCTGGCATGGGCAGGAACTACTCACACTAAACCATGTCGCCCAAGGTTCTGATGGGTCTTGCCAGTTTAAAAGTATCCACTCAGAGGCATTAAAGTCAACATTTATCATTCTGTGTTTTGTTTGGCTTTTCATGATTGTATTTGGTGAACTTTAAATACTTCAGCCTTGTTTATATTCTGAGCAAAGATCTCTAAGAGCACCTGTTTTAAACAATAGATAGGATATCATCTGGGAAAACATCCCCCTGGTCAGAGTAGTTTTCAGCAGAAACTGTTTTCATAGATTGCTTTTGTGTGATTTGCATTGACTTTTGATGGACAGCATAACAATCAGAATCTTAAAAGTAGGATGCTCTGAGATATCTAGTTGTTAGGAAATGGTGGTATTTCCATAACATTTAAATTTGTTAACTCTTGGATCCCAGAAATGGGTGCGTGGTGTCATATGTTGATGTTTGCTGTATGATGTTATCTATGTTTAATATCTTCCTCCCCCCAAATCCCAGTCTGCTGATTCTTTTACTTTCAGTTTGTTTTCAAAATGCAAATTTATTTTCTAACTTGTAATTTACTGAAGGAGGATGGGGCCCCACAAGTATCCAGTATCTGAAGGGGGCTACAAGGATGCTGGAGAGGGACTCTTCATCAGAGACCATAGCAACAGGACAAGGGGTGATGGGTTCAAACTGAAACAGGGGAAGTTCAGGTTGGATACAAGGAAGAAATTCTTCCCTGTGAGGGTGCTGAGGTGTTGGCACAGGGTACCCAGCGAAGTGGTAAATGCCCCATCCCTGGCAGTGTTCAAGACCGGGTTGAACAGAGCCTTGGGTGACATAGTCTAGTGAGAGGTGTCCCTGCCCATGGCAGCGGGTTGGAACTGGATGATCTTAAGGTCCTTTCCAATCCAAACCAGTCTGTGATTCTATGAGTCAAAATAGATGGCTGAGTTACTTCTGTTCAAAAAGTTTAAAATTAAAAGTTTAAAAGGACTTTTTTAGGTCCTTCAAAGTATATGTTGTACCTGTCCATGCTGACAGGCACCACCCATGAGGAGTTGGCTACGGGAGCTGAAGTTAGGTCCCAAAGCTGAACTATTTCTTTGAGACCAGTGCTGAACCTATTGAGGTCCTGGGCTCCATCTGTACCTGCTTGCTCTGCTTGATGGTACAGACTGCATGTGGAACAGGTACAGATTGCAAGTGGCTCAGTAATGTCTATTGAGCAATTCCCTCTTCTTCAGACTAACTCGGTTTTCACCTGTGGAATTAAGTAAGAGCTTGATTCAAAGAAAACAACAGGAGTCATCCACTAAATTTGCTGCTAGATGAGGTTAGACTGTTCATTTAAGGATTGTGTGGCCTGTGATTTCAATTTGCTCTTTTTTTAATTTAATAAAAATGAGATGTTTTGGAGGGATAATGGTTCTGTGGAGTCTTTTCTTCATAAAAACGGGACAGAAACATAATTTTTTCATTGAAATGGCAGGAAAACCTGTTCCACAACTAAACCACTCTTCCATGTCTCCTCAATGTACCTCAGATATACCAGCAGTTGATCACAAGTGATTTTGTCCACCAGGTCTGTCCAACAGAAATAAATCTAGTCGGATTAATGATTTTTGAACAGGCAAACTTAATGGAAATAATCCCTGAAGCTATAGATATGCCCAGAAAAAATTGTGCTGTTATTGAGAGCAGATGGTGAACTTGATGTTACTGAGCAAATTGCATTGAGATTATTGGTAACGGTTAAAAGGTTTGGAACTAGAATAAGACAAATGAAAGTTTTATACAAGCAAGAAGTTAGTATTTAATCTGTTACATGGATTTGGTGTCTTAACGTATATTAAGTACTTCTCAGTTAAACCTTGCCAATTCAGGATAATAGGAAGTTTGAGGAAAGTTTTTACACACTATTCTTAATGGTCAGAACCCTGACTTAATACAGTCTTACAGGGTGTTAGTTAGCTTTAAATACTCAATGAAAATATGCCATGCCAAACAAATGTGATTTTGTTGTTTTAAAATCTCAAGCATAAGTATATTATAGCAATGTGGTTAGAAAGAGATACAGAAATCTATTTCCTCTCCCCAGCCCTTAGTATCACATCATGTGATACTGAAATAGCAATACATTCACTTGATTCAGAACATGCTAAGTGGATTTACAGTTAATTGTGTAGGTCAGATAAATAGAGGCAACTTGTATGCAGATGTCTGTAGGTGCGTTTTAGTGTCAGTATTTTCTTGCTAATAAATTGTATATGAATGGTTAAATTTGCAAGGGACATAAAGGTCAGAAAATACTACAGTGTTTCTATAGAATATTCTCGTGGTATTTCATCAGATGGGTCTGTTAAAAGAAATGTTTAAATAGAGGGGTGCTTATACAGCAAAGAATGTAGATGATGTGTGAAGGATAGAAAGCCATACCCTGTAGTCCACATGCACTAGAATGGTCTTCAGATAATGGCTAAAAACACTCCCACAATGCTGTGTTCCAGGGAAGGAATGTAGTTGTTGGAATTAGGGAGCTATTGAATAGGAATATGAAGGTATGTTATCTCAATGTTATAATGGCCTTATTAACAATATCAGCAAGCCCAAAAGGTCAGAAATACTTCAGTGTGAAAAGAGTTAATTTTAAAGAACTAGGCATTTGAGAAATAGGTCTTACAGCCCAACTTAGTTTGATCAAGAGGGAAAAAAATGAAGGTACTTGGATCTGTGTGCGTGAGAGATTTTTGAACTGGAGTGAACTTTAATATAGCAGAAAAGGCGTGACAGAGTCCATATTCCCAAAGCTAAAAAACCTAATTCAGACTGGAAAACAAGAGTCAGTGTTTAATCTTGAGGGTCCTTAAGAAGTAGAACTGTATCTCCTAAGGCAATTGAGAATCTACTACATCCTTATGTTTCGAGAGTTTTTCAATCAAGACTGGATAAACCCCAAGATGTATTATCTGAGGGGAAAAAACCCACCCTAGAAACAGAATAACAGATATTTTAGTTTATGTTACAGCTAGGTGACATCTAAATGGTCTCTTCGCCTGTTTCTGGCTGAAAACTGAAATGTGACTAAACAAAAAGCTTGTGCTAAAAGTAGGTTTGCAGGATTTTAGCCAAGCACCTTCAATTGTCTGCAACTGTCTGAGGCAGTAGCTTAATGCGCAGACCTAAGAACTGGATTTGGTTAACTTTTGGTTTTAGGTTTTGGAAAATATTTGCCATCATAAGATATGCTGGAGAATATTGCTCCTTTTAATCTTCATGCCTTGTGCCCTCATTCAGCTGCCCATGTTTTTCCTATTTGAAAATTCTTATTCTTTTTCCAAAAAGGAAAAACTGAGAGAAGGTCACATTGTTTTAGTAAATTAGTTCCAGAAAGTGTTTCTTGAAAAGAAATTGTTTTTAAAGTAAACAGTATCCATCCCTCTGTTTTATTTTCGTGGATATTTTAAGATGAAGATTTCTAATATCTGTCAGTCTCATAGATGTTTTTTCTTCAACTAAAAAACTTTTGACCCTCACTTTCCATTTCAAATGCTTTGTTACATGGAAATTCAAGGTAAACCTACTTGCATCACTAAACTTTGTCTTTTCTAAGGTAGAGATTAAATCTCCATATTTTCATACTTGTGATGAAAACAAGCTTTCATTTTAATTTATCATGTCATTCTTAATGGCATATTTTGTATTAACTCTTTGTTACTCAAGTCATGAGAATTGCATGCTGTGTGTGTATTATGGGTTAGAGATGACAAGCATGTGGCTTTTGATCTTCATGTTGCTTGTGAGTGGCTCCTCCAAACCCAGGGTAGTACCAGGGCTCTAGTTGCTGGCAAAATGGAATGATATAAACAGTTGGGAGGAAAAGCAAGCCATCAGTGTCTAGTTCCCAATGCATTCAAACACCCTTGCTCTCTGCTTGGCTGCTTCGACTCCAAACAAGTTTCCCTGAGCCTTTCACAAGCAACATTTGATTGTTCTGCCCCGTCTGCCTCACAGTCCATAGTCGCAAATGCAGATGTATTGTGGAGATCCCAACCACAGTAGAAGAGGACAGAAAACTCTCCCAGTGGATTGTGGGGATGCCATTCATAAATCAGTGAAAGAAACTTCATCCTTGCTACACAGGTAGAATTCTGCTGTCTTCTTCAGCGCCTCTATTACTTCAGTAGGTACAGTCAAGTCACCACAAAGAGCAGGCTGCAAATCCAGAGTTGTAAAAGGAAAGGAACTTTTCCAGTGTTTGAGAAGAATGATATTATAAACAAACATGTTGTTCCAATAGTCCACGTATTCAGTGAGCTGCTGAGTTCCTTTTCAGGGGAACATACAAATTGTTCCTGGAGATTAATGGCTGTATTTAAACACAAACTTGGCCATGTCACAAAAATTAATGATAAGATATAGAACAATAGGAACATTTGGTTTATATTAATACAGAAATATCAGTGGAACATACTATTAAGTTTTATATTGCATAGGGTTACCTGATCCTCCCAAAGGTGGTTTTCACTGGGGAAGAAACCAATGTATAAATCTATTCCTCACAGTAAACCCTCCTCTGAGGAATTTATTGTTTCTAGGATTAAAGTATAAGCTTGTGAAACAAAAAGCTCTAAACCAAAATGTAAGTACAGATACTGCACGTAAGAAAACTGTTAGAGATTCAGGAATAGGTACAAACAAAAAATCACTCCCTACTAAAACTCTGGCTTTCCTTTGCTCAAAACAGTTCTCTCTCCTCAAATTTATTTGTTATCCAAAACTTTTCCTTCTTCTGTTTGTTATTTTGTTTACTTGTATGGGGGGTGGGGGTGGGGTGTTGTTTGTTTTGGGTTTGGGTGTTTTGTTCTGATTTACTGTGGTTTCTGGGTTGTTTTTTTGTTTTTTTTTTTCTCCAAGATGTGAGGCTGGAGATCACTTACCCCACTGACTACCAGTACAAAGGCAGGAATTGTACAGGGAATAAATAAATAACTAAATGCAATTCAGATGCAATTTTTATCGATTTCAGCGGAATTATGTAAATGTGAACTAGTACTGTCAAATAATACCTTTAGAAGTGAACGTGATTTTTAGTGTAGGCTTCTCCCATTTGCTAACCCCACTGAAAAATGTCAACATTTAAATAGAAGTACATGCAAAAACTTAATACAGTTGTTTTGAGGTATGAGCAGAGGATGTGGAACACAGTGAGCCAAGAGCATATTAATAACTGACAGTCTTGTTAAGTGCTGAAAATTTCAATTGATGTTTTAATGGCTAAAGCTGCAATATTGCCTGTGAACCAAAACTGAAGGAATTTTATTCAGAGGAGATAATTTGGCAAAGGAATATACAGCCAGATCAAAGGCAGAGAACAAAAAACCAGCCCCACATGTTAAGAAGCACAAGTTCAATCAACTGTATAATGGCTTTTGTATCTGCTTCATAACTAAGTGCTTTTCTTTTGGGATTGGTTGCATAACATGAGGAGTAAACACTTGGTTGCTAAGAGGATAGGTGGATTTTCTCCTGGGGATTCTTGCTTCTGTGTGTATATCAAGTTGTGGGATTTAGAAGCAGCTATGACTGTATAGCTATCTGCCATGGGCCTGACTAGTGACTTCCCTGGTACCCTGGATGCTAGTGCATTATTGAATCATGGAACCATAGAATCAACAAGGTTGGAAAAGATCTTTAAGATCAAGTTCGGCTGTTCCCGCAGCACTCCCAAGGCCATCACTAAGCCGTGTCACTAAGGGCCTCATCTACATGGTTTGTGAACACTTCCAGGGTCGGCGAATCCACCACTGCCCTGGGAAAGGGGAATATTATTTATTTATATATATTTATTTAAGGGGACAACTAGTATATTTATTATAATAAAACTTTGACAGGATTAAACAAGACCTAATTTTGTGAGTCATATGTAGAAAGAAAAAGGATAACCTTGAAGATTGTTTTCTCAAAATCTGTTCTGTATGGTACAGGTTCTAATAAAAGCATTAATATGTTAGTCTCATAAATCTTGCTGCTTGAATGCAAACTATACTTATTAATTTGGTCTGGTCCCATTCTGCCTGAATAATATTCATGTTTCTCGCTTATAAATCATGATTTTGAGTGCCAGTTTTCTCTATAACAGATTCTGAGCAGTTCCCATATCTACTGTAATACAGTAATTCTTGTGACCATCCTATGGCTGCAGATGTCCTGTGTCTTCGATCAGGAGAAGTACTGTGAAAGAGGAGTTGTTTCCCAGTGAATTTCTAAGATTTTGCCTTTTTGCCTGGATTTTTTTATGACAGGGTTTTAAATACTTATTTGAAGTTTACAAATAGGATTTTAAAATACCCATTGGGGTACCACCTAGGAGTTTTGCTTCAAACTATATTTTTCTTCCATTTTGAGAATTGTTATGATGAGGATATATGTAAATCAAATTCTCCTTTCTCTGATTGAAGGTAAGTGGGGAACTGTTGGAGTTTTTCTTTTCAGTAGTTCCTGAAATCATGCTAGGTAGCTCTCATCAGTTAGATGGAGTTGGCATGATACTGCAGAGCAAGTGCAGGCCTGCTGTTGCAAGAGCTGAATTTTGGACTTGCTGTGTTGTTACGTATCTGGTTGTGTCTGGTTCATTGCACAGCACTGATGGTGGTCACCCTGAAGTGCAGTGGCTCTGAACCTTGCCTTCTGCAGGCTCATCTTTCTGCATACTATCACTCAGCAGTAATTACTGGCATAACCCATAAAAACTGGCTAATGTGTGCAAACAGCTCACCATCAGTGGCAGAATTCACTTCTTTTCTTTACCCTTCAAGCACAGAGACTGTATTTTTGAAAAAAACTTTGCAGTAAAATTCCGGACTGTTCCAAAAATTTCTGGTTGAAAGCTTTGCCTGACTTTGGGAGAGGGAGATAATCCTATGGGTTTAGGCGCACTGGTGATAGTGCCGTGGTTCTCATAAGTACTGTGTGAGTAGTAAGGTGGGTTGATCCCCAAAGGTCGGTATCGTGCTATGGAAGGTTATGTCTCCTAGTTACTTCCACTTTACTATTTATATGTAGGTCATTGGGTGCTAATGTCCCTTCTGCCTCACTTGCTGCTCTCCCCAGAATGCATGACTGTTTTGATTAGCTAAGAGCCAGAAGTGTGCTGCTTCAGAGTCGTGGCCAGGAGCATGTGCCAGTACCTGCAGCGCTATATCTAGTGCTGTTGCTGGGTGGTGTCTCAGAAGAAGTTCAGTGGTCCAGGACTCAGCTGATCTCCACTGGAACCAGAGAGCTTTGTTAATTAACACCAGCTGACACTCATCTCCAAGGACTCGAGCATTACAGTTTGTATGTCTCTAAGTAGTAACATTTACAATGTGCATGTTTCCATTATGTGCACTAATGTAATTTGTATTTCCCAGATGTGCAGATCTTTGGGTGAAGTCCTATTCTTATGTCTTGGACCCAAATATGTTCTTTTTTTTTTTTTTTTTTTACTTCTTCCTCACAGAAATAACAGTGTTGGTTGTTTTGGGTTTGGGTGGTTGGTTTTTTTTTTTTCTGGTTTTTTCCCCCAAGAGTATGGGAGGACAGAAGAAAAAGAGCAAGAGGAGGAGATGGTTTTTGTGACTGGAACCGAATGGCAGTGTGTTTATATTGAACAGCCTTTGCTCAGAGATGTATTTTGCTGTAGTGCTTTCAGCTTTCTGTTTGTGTGGTCTGAGTTCAGAGAGATGATTTGCTTCTGTTTCCCACAAGGCTAAAGACTAGCTGAAGATGTTATGGAAAATGTTGCAGGAAGCAACATGCTGAGACAGGGAAAGAACACAAGAACATTGTGAGTAATTGCGCTGGAGACTGTACAGCAATAGCTCCAGCTTGGCCAGAAAACAAACTTGGCCAGTGAAGCTCAATGGAAGACACCCGAAACACATGAAACTGTTGCTTATACTCAGTGCAAGCTCTGTCCCGCAAGGTGTGGAGGAAGGTGTATTTGAAGCTTAGCACAAACAGGTTTACTGAAAGAACTAGACTTAATGGCTGAAGCAGAGCCTGGTCCAAGCCCGCTGTCCACTATTAAATCATGAGAATAGCCCTGGTATGCCTTTTGCTTACAACAGGTAATACACTTCCCAAAAACTCCAAGGCAAAGTCCAGCCCAGGTTGGAAGCACTTGTTGCATCCTTTTGATCCCTCAGTTCTCCATTCGGCCTTGTATCCTCAGATGGCCTTTCACAACTCACTGTAGGCCACACGGGGTTTGGACACGCTAGAGAAAAAACTCCACACCAATAAAGGCTGCAGAGCTGCTGCTTTTTTCTTTCCTCTTTACTTGAATGACTTCTGTCTCAAGGCCGTGTCACTAAGGGCCGCTATACTAGGCAGAGAGGCAACACAGGGCTATACTGGGCAGAGAGGAAAATGGTTCATTTAATGATAGAAATGCTTGTTGAAAGAGAGCTCTGGAAGTCATCTAGTCCAGCTTCCCTTTTGAAGGAGGATTGTGTCACCATTACATAGGATCAGCTGTGCCTTTCCGCTTTCGGAAAACTTCAAGCATAGAGAGAGTGGGTTGAGGATGAAGGGATGGTTGCAGCTGGAACACCTATGAAATCTGATGTGAGGTGCCCTTGCCCTATGAGGACCCACAATTGTATGGCTACTTTGTGCTGGGAAAAATTTGAGGAACTAAAGGTAACCCACATGGAATCTAGGGAAGGAACTAGCAGTGTGGTGCAGGTTGGCATGCTCTCTGCACCAAAACTACTTCTAATACCGTCCGGCCCAGTACAGAGGACAAGCTCTGAGCTTGGCTCTCTGGGTGGAAAATTAGCTTTTGCACTTGCTGATAGAGAATTGAGGACTAGTTGTAGGGGGAATCAAGAATGTGGTCTGGAATCAAGACTCTTTTTTGGTCACTAAACAATAGTCACTCCAGCCAAGAAATAGGTCAAAAACATTTCTACAGAGGAATTAATTTGAGCTTGTTAAAGACACACAATGTTTTCAGTTGGCCTTTGTGCATTTTGAATGTAAGTGGTTAGGACAACACAGCTTTCATACCTGCCCCATCAGTCTGGTGCCAGGGCTCAGGATGCAGCCATGACAGTATGCTTTGATTTCACTGCACTACAGAACAAAACTCCTGCTGTTTGAATTGCAGCACAAGCCGTCCCAAGTGTGAGCTGATACATGTTGTAGGAGCCATTCAGAGCAAACTGAACTTAGGCTGTCCCACTTTGGCAGTGTCACAGACACAAAAAAGTTACTTTGAATTTTGACATTAGCCTGAGCCATGGAAACAGGAATGGAATAGAACTCAGATTCTACTTTCCTTTGTCTCTATTTCCTGCAGAGGAGATCCATTTCTTTAAACAGAAGATGATTAATTTTGGTTCCTTCATCTGTTGCATCTTTATCTACTTGTACTCATGTGACATAAAGCAGACTAGTGCAGTGTATTCAGATTGTGAATTCATGGCATATCTATGACTTCTGTGCTTCTGTAGTCGCATGGATATAGTGGGATCCAAAAGAGGAAAGAAGCGAAATGGAGACTTGCAGGGATGGGCTGTGCAGAGATCAGGTGAAGGAAGAGACAGGAAACTGAAGGAACTTGTGGTGTTTAGTCTGGCAGGCATACGGAGAAGGGATGTGATTGTTCTGTATAAATATATCTGGGAAGTAACAAACAGGAAGGGAAAAATTAGATATCTAAATAAAAAATATCTGATGTTCACCAGTAGGACCCCACAGTTTGAGGGCTTCATATTTTGAATATCAGTATGAAAATCATATATTTCATGTAAGAAAATTGTTCTGTAATACTACAGATAGGGGCTTAACATTCAGTGGAGGTCATAAAAGTGCTTGCTTGAAAGTTCTTAATATTTAGTAATAAACAAGACAGACATACCACTCAACAAATTTGATAATGTACTTATTTTTAGGAGATCTGGTATTTTCAGCCCATTTTGGAAAGAGCATTGTAGAGCCCTGGTATTCTTTTACCTAGAAATGAAACAATGGAGAGGAGGTTGAACTCTGTAAAATAAAGAACAGTGTGGCGAAGATCAACAAGGAATGATTGCATCTCACAGCACAAAACCCAGGGGTATCAAGTGAATTATCCAGATACTGAGCTTAAAAAGCAAAGGTATAACAATGTTGCCTACAGAAGGTATTTTAAACTATGTTTGCAAAATGCTTAATTAAATTTCAAGTTGAAAAATCAGTCAGATTTTTTTTTTTTTAATGTAAAAAGTTAGATTCATCTGGCTAAATGAAGACTCCTGCCATGTGGAGATCTGTATTGACAGGAGATCTAGATCAGCTTCAAGCCTTCCTGGAGGCAGTGAATTAGGCACTTTTTGTTCAAAGATGGAGGCGTCCGGAATAAGTGAACTGTGGCCTCAGTGACTGACTTCTCTCCGATGACTAGAAAGTAAACCTATATGTGTGCCTGAAAATAATAAGGTGGCTCTTGATACCCCAGTATCTGTCTTTGAAGGTCCCCGAGATGCAGTTTGGTAGAAGACAGCATTAAAGAGTAAAACTCTGTATCTGCCGAGCTCTTGTATTGTTTCTCCAAGCTCTTACTACAGGCCACTCTCCAAGATAGGGTATCAAGCTACCCACGTTTTTTGTTGACATAAGCCACTGTGTCATTTTTTTCTGTTCTTTAGGGTGCAGGAAACAAAAGGTCCCATCTTTAACCGGGTTTTTTGTTGCCAGTAGTTGCGAAAATGATGCTACTATGATTTTTAGCATTCAGTTTAAGATTGTATACTGAAAGCTTGTTGAGGGAGAGGCTGGGGTTACTAATTATTTTTACTTGGGCAATGTGCTGGAAATTCTCCTGGTGCCAGATTGGTAAGTCTGAAAAGGAACACCATTCCTCTGAGACTGTTGATTCTATTGCACACATCTGCACACATCAAAGCTGAGAGCTTTTCCATGAAATTTCCAGAGTATCTTGCTTTCCCTCTGCAGTTCAGCTAGAATTGAGTTGGGAACTCAGTGACATTTATTTGGAAATCTAAATCAAGCACATATGAAAGAATATTTTCAATACCAGAAGATGTGTTATTGTAAGCAGGTTGCTGTGGTCCCATATGGTAATACATATTGGTTCCTTTATAGTGGCCTCTTTAAATGTATTTATTTTGATTGGTGTAATTCTCTTGGCTTCTTCTGAAAGGGATTGTCCACACATGTGAGATATGTTTTTATCTTGCTGCCCACAGCATGTGCACACTGAAGAGAAATTCTTACTGCTCATGGGACAGCAAATGACAATACAAATCAGTATTGTAGTAGTGCTAGTGTTGCCTGTAGGTGAGAAGTGTGTTTATGTTTCTCAGTATTTTCCTCAGTTTTATTTAGGTTTAACTGTACTTACCTAGTTTAACCTAGCTTTTGGATGTCATTAAGTGAAAACACTGACTTGGTAGCCTCAGTTACAGAAGACTTGGAGATTTGCAACTTAGTCTATTAGGACAGACAGCACTGAGAATTGTATTGAAAATCAGTCTGTAATTCCTAATTTCTTAATTCCTTTGTATTCACTTTTACATATGTCAGGTGTATCCCAGTAGTATCTCTTTCCTTGTATTTCCTCATCTGTAGCGTTGCACTGATGAATTTCTTTGTTGGACTTGTTTGGGCTCCATATTCTCCCACTGTGGTTGTTTCTGTAGATTCAGACTAGCAACTAGCTATTGAAAAATAGTCTTTTGAATAGCTTTTGATTCAGTTAATGTCTTAACATATCACATGCACTTTTGACTGTACTGTAAAAAACTGCCAGGAACAGTAGTTCCAAAACATACTTAAATAGGACTACTGCAGTTGTTTCCATAGAGCACAGCATCTCTGAAGAGCTGGTTTATGGCACCACTGAGGTTCACTTATTTCTAAGGCTTGATGATCAATTTGACAACCAGGCAGGGGTGTTCAGCTTTCCTGCCAAAGAGCTGGAAATGCGTGTTTAGCTTGTGCACGTGTTTGGAGCCTTGGAGTTGCCAATTAGACTGCTTCTTGTGATGCTTGTGTAACTGATGGATGCTCCTGGTGGTGATGGAGCTGTGGCCAGTGCTATCCTCATGATTTCAATATATAAGTGCTAAGAACATGAACTAAGCAGCAGATAAGGGGTTCTGTAAAATGAATTAGTGAGGGATTTCATTCTCGCCAGTGTGGACAGATCATACAGCAGTTTTGGATACTTCCTTGGACACAAGTGGAAATTTCACTTGCTACACTGTTCAGGTTTTTCTGTTTGCTTGCTTTGCTTTGGAGGAAAACGTCATGGTAGTGTAAAGGCTCAAGAGTTTATGTATCTCTTCGGACTGTAATACAGGTCATAATTTGAGGTTGAAGAGGTTTCTGGACTCTGTGGGAGACCACAAAAGTAGCGTAATGTTTGTTTCATCCAAGTTATGCCTAGAGACCTAGGCTATGAATTGGATAGAACAGAAATGTCTTTGCTTGTTTTTTCTTGTTTGTACACCTTTGCATAGTATTACTTGAAAAGCAAAGGTAAAGACAATTACTCATGATCTATATGTTTAAGAATGCGTTTAAAATCTCAGGGAGAAAGAGAATGCTTTGCTATATCATAGCTGGCAAGATGTGAGACAGAAGCAGTTTCCAAACGGCTACTCCAGGTGCATTAATGCATAATGCAGCAGTGAGGGAATTGAATGAGAACCCACATCCTCCTCAATGCAGCCTGGCTTTAACAGGGAGAGGAAACTGTGTTGGGCAGTGGCTTTGTGATGCCTTGTGAAACTTGATGCTGCTTCCGAGGGTTAACCGGAAACATGCCCTCTAATGAAAGGCTTCTTTTAGAATTGTTAGTTTGGATAATGTTTGTTTGAGGCTGCCGCTGTGTTAGGATTTAAATTGCTTTCCACTAAATAATTATCTTTCCAACTTTTAGTCTTGGCTGCCAAAATCCATAATGGAGATCGATTGGTAAGATACATCTTTATATTTCATGGAAGAAGGTGACCTAGTTAATCAGGTCTGTTCTGGTGGCCACCTTATTTATGCTCTTTCCAAATTCAGTTTAATGCAAATCCTTGCTTTTCTTCTCATTGACCAAATTTCAGTGAAAGAAGCACTTTGAATTTTACAGTAGGATAAAACAGCCTTTACTGCCCAAACCTCACTGTTAGGAGTGTTAAAACTCCACTCTAAGGCTAGATCTAATTTTCAGTTACAAAGATGGCTGACATCTTATGTTTGAAGTAACTATGTCCAGTTGATACAACACAAACCAGTGAAGCTTTAGGTATCCAAGCCAGCAGGGCACATTGTTACTTCTTCATCCATTGCACTATTTCAGAGCTCTCCTAACTGAAATGTGGTTGGTTTCTTCATTTGTCTCTTCAGTTACAAGAGGGAGACACCCTGCTGGAGTGTAATTGACTGAATTGCTATATAAAGCTAGAAACTAAGCCATCATCAGTGATTAAAAGGGTTTTTGTCTCATAGACTCTGTGATCGACTCACTTTCTGAGCTTGTTCATGTTTCAAAGTTAGGTGAGGAGAAACTTCCACAACTGAGTTTTGATGTGTAGTCCATGGTTAATGCTCAGTTTCCAAAGTTGGTGTTGATCTGCACACAGTGTCTTTTCCTTCTTTGACTGGATATCCGTAATAGTATTAGTATGAGAAATGTGACTCTACCAGTAGCACTGGAAACGTGGAACTGATTACTGGCATTCTGCAAAATCTCCATCTTCAGTGTTTGCTTGAATGTCCTTCTAATACCACACACAAATGGAAGTGATAAGGCCAGAGCCTAAAATAAACTAATAATGATGTTTTTCTTCCATTTAATCTGATTATTCCTCGGAGTTCTTCGTTCTGTCCCAGAAAATGCTGTATCCTTCCATCTGAATTCAATTAATTCCATTAATTAGGAATGCTGTATTTTAATGAGGCTCACCCACACAGTGGCTTTCCACTCACTGCAGTTCTCATGTTAAACTCATTAATTAGCACAACAATAGGAGTTCATGTTTGTTTCTCTGCAAGATGTTCCCTCAAGGATCTTCTTGCAAATGAGCGCTATGGTTCAAGGATTCTCTGCAGGGTAAATAAACTATAAAAGTCAGGAATAGAATGTTAACCACAGACAGTTTCTGTATCAGGAACAGGGAGCAGGAGTTAGGGTAAGAAGCACAACTATAAAGGGAATGGCTTCTCAGGAGAAGTGTGAAAGGACAAGCAAAATGGATTTGAGACCTAAGGGCATGTCAATGCAAAGAAATGAATGTAAAGAACTGATGGTAGCTGCTAAATTCTGTCGCAGTGGTGTATTGTATCTCAACATCTAAAAATGTTGGGCTCGTATAAGTGGAAGAAAATGTCACTGTCTGAGCATTCAGCCAAAGCCATTATATCATAAGAAGATATTAAGTGCCAGGTTTCTTGCTTGTCTTGCTCGTATTGAGTCCAAATGACATGCCCAGAGAGCTCCTGAGCTTTCAGTAAAATGAGGTGGTTACTGGAGGGGTTAATTTGTCACCAAGGAAAAAGAACTGAGCTTCCTCATGGCATGGAAAGAGATGACAAAGAAAGGTTTAAATGAAGCAGTGATATTCTTGTTTTCTTCTTCCCTCTTAAAGAGCTGTTCATTACAGCTAAGCCCTAAGGTGAACTACAGGGTCTGTGCTGAATTTGTCACTGCCCTTTGGGAGATTTAAGAAAAGAAAACTTCCCTTCTTACTGATGTTAAGTACAGAGATAAGATGTCAGAGTATAAGCATTGGCAAGTGGCTTGGAAAGAGACACTGCAGCTTTGGTGAATTCGCGTGTTATGGTCTCGGGCTTTGGACCTCACTGTTCTGCCAGAGGTTGATACAAAGAGAAGGGCTGTGGGTAGGAATGTGTTATTCCAGTTGCACAGCCCAGTTTTAAATAGCGGGAAAAAAAATGTGTGTGAATTAAAGGAGCTGTCTGTGGTGTGGTGCAGTGCAGCAGCCCTTGGTCATGGTCTGCCTCCTGTCCCTTGGCAATGAAAGCCTCACACAGCAGGGCCCTGTGAACAGCATCTTGTCCTTTACCAGGGCCACTTCGATCCCTCATCTGCCCAGACCCCCAATGCATGTGCTGTTTATTGTCACCTTAAGTAGCCTAAGTTGTCACTTATGATCCTTGAATTGTCTTGTTGTTTTCTTCAGAGGGAAAAATGAAGATAGATACCCACCAGATTCCTACTTTTGGGACTAGGATTTGGGGAGGATTTCTGTTGTTGTGCTGTGCTGCTTTTGTACTATTCCCTATAGTGACTGAGCACGAGGCCTGGGCGCTTTAGCTAAACACAGTAAAGCCAGTGTAACAGAGATTAACAGCAAAATACATGGAGTAACAACTTGGGTACTTTTGAAAGTGGTATCAAGAAACCCTCTGACACATGATTAAACCAGAGACTAGAACTTGCAAATTAGACAAATGGAGATGTGATTTACTTCTGCTGGTTTTACATCACACAGAGTTGTATTCAGATGGGCTCTAATTTCTATATGTCAAGTCTTGTAGTTGTGCGCATAACTTCTGCCAGCATTGGAGCAGCTTAATTTATACACCATTCTTCCTGATCCACTTAGGCAAATTTATATAAATATTATAACCATATAAGTGTGTTTGAGTTCAGAAATAAAAGGGGACACCCATACATGTGACTTCAGGTGTGTAGATTGCTGATATGGTACAATGGGACTGATTTTTACCAGAATAATGTCCAGACACCCTCAAAACCCTGGGACTGTTATCAAATACCATTAAGTTTCTGGATCAAATCAGTATAAAGCTTATATGAATAGTTCTTCTGTATTGTAAAATGCACATTTATAATGCTTCAGAATTAATAGAAAGTATAAAGCATTCAATTCAAGTAAGAGAAGTTCCATGCTTGTCTAACTTGTAAAAAAAAGGCATAGGATAAAGATGGGTTTTAAAGAAGTCGAGCTAAGATTCTGGCAGTGATAATTTCCAGAGGTCTGAAGTTTTTGCTACTTGATATGCAATGCATGGGCACCCAGATTGTTCATGTGTACAAAGGAATCCCTTGTGATTAGATGGGTGTGTAAGGTTAAAGAGAAAAATAAAAAAGCAGGAGAATCTGTTTTCTTTTGGACATGCTTTAGCAAGCCACTATGGAGACTTTGAGAGATTTTTGCACTTGCAGGCAAAAGTGTTCTTAGTCTTGGCTTTAATTTTAAGAATACTCACAATGGCACTTTCAAGTGCTTTAGACTTGTCTCGTAGATAAGCATGCAGAAAACCCCAGCTTCCTAACTCTTCCTGAAGAAAAAGTTGTATTTTTCCTTTCATACAGGCAGATGGGACTTCTCCTTAAGGAGAGCAAATAAACTGGGTTCTGGCACGAAATCAGGGAGAGCTGATAGACTCAGAGAGCTAGAAGAGTTTATTAGGTTACAGTGATTAAACTGAGTATCTGAGTTGAAAGAGTGGGGCTGCAGTGATTGTTCACTGGTGTGCGATTGGCTCTTAAGACATTTCCCAGCTTGCTGGAGAAATGGGTATCTTAACCATAATTTAGACTACTGTTAATTTTTTTTTTAATTGCATGTTATATTTGAAACGATGAGAAACTCAGTCTATGTGGGTAGACACAAGAAAAGAAAACAAGACAATAAATCATAAGAGGGACAGTGTTTCCCACATTATAATTTCTACCAAAACCCATGGCAGATAAAGAATATATTGCACTCAACCAGCAAATGAATATGAGCTCTGGGAGGAAATGAAATGGTTTCTTTTTCAATGTAAGCAGCACACTAAAAATCCTCAAGCTTTTAATTGTCTTTTCCCATCAGCTTCCCAGGAACTCAAAGATACAGAAATGGAAGCTCACCATTCTGTGAGCCTTTGTAGGGGAATTTGATCACACTCCCAGTGGACATGTGGGATTTTTGTCAATGGTTTAAACCAAAGAACTATCTGGCCTCTGAAGTTCTAGTGCTCTCCCTGGTTACAGTAGAAGGTAGGCATTATGACAACTTTCCTTCAACAGTCAAACCAGAACTAAGGACTGTTTCATCTCTTTCATTTTGATTGATGTGTGAAAGACCTCCTTCCAGCTAGAAGATAGCTGTAATTGTACAAGGTGTAAACCTGCAAAGTCTTCCTGGCTTTGGAGAAATGCTTATGCTGGCTTGGGATAAAATGATCGCTTGTTGCTTGGTGAGTATTTAAAGGGGGGATTTCCAAATGCAAAACCAAATGTGACAACTTTTTTTTTGGTAAATAGATTAAAGAACACTGTCTCTGTGGAAAGATTATCTTTCCTTTCTTCCGTCTCTCCTTCATCCCATGTTTGAAATGAGCTTCCAGCTCATAATGCACAACAACAACGAAGTATGCATTACTTGCTTTAACACTGTTCTAGTGAAAGCTGCATTTATACCATACCAGGTCTTGGGTAGACTTGAGAACTAGAAGACTACTCAAT
Source organism: Nestor notabilis (assembly GCF_000696875.1). Taxonomy (NCBI): domain Eukaryota; kingdom Metazoa; phylum Chordata; class Aves; order Psittaciformes; family Psittacidae; genus Nestor; species Nestor notabilis. The sequence goes on along the minus strand of NW_009911312.1, from coordinate 417 downwards.
ATAGATCTTTATTTTGTTTTGGGGTGTGGGGGGTTTTCCTGTTTTTAATGGATGTGATCACACAACCAATCACCTGAACTCTCTGTTTAATAAGTGTTACATAGCATGGGAGAAAAGCACAGAGCTAGAAGATGAGACAGTGAACTATTACAACTTTATTCAGTTCCAGCCTGAACGTTACCTCTGTTAGCAGGGATAACGGTTTCTGTATTGGATCCTTTTTCTCAATGTATATGTCACCATGTCTTCTTTTAATTTGTATAATATGCTAAAGAATGCCTGTGTCTTTTGAAAGAGCAAGTGGGCTTTCTCTTTTTGCATTTGGAAGCTCCTGACAAAGTGTATTGTCCATCAGCAAAATGGTATTTTGTGATGTCAAAGAAATACAGAAGCTATCGGGAGAACTGACTACCCTGG
>NW_009911311.1:0-11204 GCF_000696875.1 Nestor notabilis | reverse complement strand
CAACCCAAATCATTCTATGATTCTATAATATTTCATAGCTGTGCTTCCATCTAGCATCCTGTTGAACCGTAACTGTCAACCTATTTACTAGAAACATATGAAGTTTATTCTCTTCACAGGTTTTAAAAATAGTAATTTCCAAATAGGTATTACATGGTGATCAATGGCCGCAAATAAACATATTTGTCTCTGATGCTTTGAGGATTTAACATGCCAGGAGAAAAAGGAACTATTTAAAACAGGAGAAAACAATTCAGAAAATTGCTTCATACATGCCTCTGCATATAGACAATTATTTATGGTTGGGCTCATAAAGCCACATCAGTCTCCTCATGCAGATCTAATATTGACAAAAGTTTCAACACAGGAATGTCTGCAGAATCTCCTCCTAGGCATGTTGTGCAGGTAACTTTTTCAGTTTGCTTTTTAGGAAAACATCACATAGTATCAAAACAAACATTCCCCCTCCCCTGAAAAAGAAACAAACCCACAACCTAGACAGAGTAAAATCTAATTTTTCTGTAGATAGAGAGGTTTTAAACTCTGAAGACTGTGTTATTGCATCTATAACATACGTATAACTATGATGTTACTTGGGGAAGAAGAGGACTGATAAATATACACCTGTTTAATAAGCTGGTAGGTACACTGATGGAATTTCCTGAATTCAGTGTTTACAATTCTGCCTTATGAAAATGCAGTCTTAAAAAATTACAACACATGATGCTTTATTTAAGACCTGCTATCACCAAGATCATAAACTAAGCTACAGGATGGGATTTAGAATCACCGTATAAGAGTTTAGAGACCTAAAGTGGAAATACTAACATTTCCTGAAAAGTTGGTTCTTAATGCCTACCTGAGGCCTGCATGATTAGCGAGGTTTGGAAGCAGTATTACATCTTTGCAATTATTACTCCAGTTTGTAAGAACTATACAATTAACAGTGCCTGAAATAGATCCATTCTTTTTCAATTACCAAAATAGGAAAGGAAATGATCCTCTGTAACTACTGCAAAAGGAATAACTCTTAAAAAGTTTATGTATTTCTGATGCTCTGAACGTTAATGGTAATGCAGTTATGGATTTAAAATTAAATAAATTGTGTCAAACCATTCTTTAAATGAAGACATTTCATTATGCATGTCTGAGACCCACAATTTTAAATGTGCTGGCTTCCTCCAACTTAAAGAAAGAAACTCAGCCACTGCTGTAATACATGTTTATGCACCTCTGGGCATTTTTAATAAGGACTTCTGTCTGATTCTTCTTTTCACGTTTGAAAGAACCCAGTCACTATGGTGATGTAGGTCTGATTCTACAGAACATGGCACCTTCTGAAGACCGCTGGAATTAGTTTCGCTAAATGAGAAATCAGTTCAAATAAACAAACAAACAAGGTTATATTGAACTGTCTATTTAGTTTTGTAGCAACTTAATCACAGAATTTCATTTTGATATTCATGCTGGTGGTTGGATACATTTGAAGTCGTGCTATGTCATGGTACTTGATTACCCGAACTGCACCCACAAATACTATTATGTGCAATTTTTAAAGTACAAAACTAGATACTGAAAATTGAAGCAGAATGCCTCTTTCAAGGCGTATGGTAGTTTCTCGGTAAATTTCTATTTATATTGAACAGAAACCAGTTCATAAAAAAAAGTACTATGTCTTTTGGCAGCCTAAAAATTATGTAATAGACTATAATGTAAAGTCAAAGTATGAGAGTATAGGTGGGAGAACTGGGACAAAGACCAGTGTATAAGAGCTAAATACTGTTCTCAGACTTGGCAAGGAGACTGCATGAAGCCACCTAAAGAAGCAGCACAGAAGAAATGAGGTACAGTATTTTATTATAAATAACAATATAGTAGTAAGGTAATATCAATACTATACTACAGTGTAATAGTGACAGAATGGAGAAGAAAGACTGGAAGTGGTGGGAGATACAAAGAAAGATACGAGAAGAGTATAACGAAACCAAAGATGAGGGACTGACTACTTTTTCTCAGAGGCTGATTGTTTTCCAGTGAATGTATCTTATTAACTAAGAAGATTTTCTGGAAAGAAAGGGAAAATTTTAAGTAAGCATCCACACACTTTTTTTTTTTCCCCTAACTCACAAGCGGAAAGCTTGTTGTTGGAGTTTATTTTGCGTATCCCCTCAAAACCACATCCCACCCAGACCTTGCTGCTGGTTACATATAATTTAAAGCTACTTTTTGTCAAAGTGGAAGAAATTCTTATTGATTCTAGAAGATAATTTGACATAAGGACAAAAAAGGACATTTTTCACTGGAGCTGTTTTGCACATAGCTGGAGGTAACCTGAACTAAAGCAAAAATGAGCATGAGTGTATTGCCTTTAACTATTTTGGTGAATAACTCTGTTGGTCTTGAGTAAGAGAGATAGGAAAACAGTTTTAGAAAAAAATTGATAAAATGTCATACACATAGTAGAATATGCTAGACTTTGACATGGAGAGCAAACACTTAAGGGGAAAGGGATGAATAAAATGGGAGGCATGGGACTTAAGTAGTCTGATAGATAAGATGATGAAGTGACAGATAATACAAGGAAAGCCTTTGTCAGGCAGGCTATATTTGTAGACTGTAATTCTGGCAGTGTAAAAGCTAGACTTTTATGTTTGGTTTGAAGGTATCCGTTACTTTGTTGAGTTTATCTAACAGCTTGGAAAAGTATATTCCTTAAGTAGTGGATTTGTGTTCAGGTCATCAAAGATTACTGTGTGTATGAACCCTTGGGTTAGGTAGGTAAATAGTCCGTATGAGTAATGCATACTGGCGGGAAGGGCAGTGAGCAATTACATTTGTAATTAAACAATTCCTAACAGATAATTTGAACAGCTGTAGCATTCCTCTGAAATTTTACAAGACTTGGGTTTAGTTCATTTTTTTCTATGTTTACAGAATTGAATCTGTAATTCACAGTAAAAAAATTGGGGTTGCTGATCAGGAAAAACAAACAAAAAAGATTTGACAAGTATACTTCCACTGATGAGTTGCATGGTTTCACTTGGTTTATGTTCTTTTGTATTCTCACTCACTGCAGTAGTTAGACCTACCTAAAAATGATTACATTTTTCCTCTTTCCTCTGAGGTAGGAAGGTATAATTTTTCTCAGCTTGGAAAGAGAAGCAATCTCTGAGAGATTTGTCTTACTGAACAGCTAACAAAAGAGTGGATTGTCTGAATTTCATGGCTACTGCTGTAGAACTAATAGCAGATAGATAAGTGTAGTGGGGTGGGGGCACTATGGATGCTCATAGTAGGAAGTAAAAAAACACAAGGGATTTTTTTCTGTTATGGTGATGAGGGAATTGCAACAGATAGAGAATTTGGCATTTCTTTTGGGTAGTATTATTTAGCTGCTGCTGAAACTTTAAAAATATCTCCAGAAACGTAGAATTATTCTGCTTATCTTTCAACACTGAACTGTTACACCTACACTAGCCACCTGCTGACTCCATATTCCCACTATAATCAGTAAAGACACGTGGCCTAATATGTGGCTACATTATTGCACAGGAGGATCCTAAATACCCTTTTTTTTTTTTTTTTAAAAAAAACCCACCTTCTCTTGTATGTTATTAAAGTCTGCAGGTCATTATTCTTTTAGACACTCATTCTGGCATATTGATGAGCTTGTTTTCCATGGAGAAAAAGCTTTCTTAGGGATTCATTAATTTCTAAGGTAGAGAATGAAACTGTTCTTGTTAAATAAGGAGAAAAAGAAATACTTACTTGAATATAGTTTTATAACATATCCATAATAGTTCTATTATAATTTTTAAGTATTTACTGTTGTGCAGCAAATAAAATATTCTTTTTCTTCACACACAGTCATTTCTGATGCAGAAGAAACAGATTAATTTAAAACTGTATGTATAATGGTGATAAATCCAGCTGGTTTATATAACTGGATTCTTTCTGTCTAGAGTGATCAAAAAATCTCTGTATTTTAATGCAGGCTTTTAATCCTTATAGTTCCCTATCCTTCATGTTATAAAAGGCAGCTGGAAATATTTTCTAACATTCTAAAATGGGTCAAAAGCTTATCTTCCCCGTATGTAGCCAGTGGCTGTTAGTCCATTGAGCATAGTCTCATAGTAACCACTGAGACTTCTACAATGGAGTAGTTTCATGGCAGTGATTACTACAGTAAATGAAAAATAGTTACGTTTTGTGAGAATGTGAGAAAGCTAATTTTCGTCTACTGTTTGTCATAGCTTCAGTTCAGTACTGATAAATCCCTACCTTTAACAATGTGATTCTGGCTTGGAAAACTGAACAGATTATTGATGTGCCCAAAATGTTTATGTGAAAGTACTTTACAAAATCAAGCTAAAATGAAAGTTTTACAAAAGCTTTTCTTCTTTGCTCTTACAAATCATTATTTACAGATACTATTACAGTAGCAGGGACCAGCAACAGCCATCTCTGCCTTTGTCACTGCAGGCTATTGATACATATTATTAGTAGCTACATAAAACAACTCAGCTGGAAATTGGACCTGGAGAAAGATATACCTACTTGAGTGCCTTTTAGAAAGTACATAAAGCCTGTGCTCTGATACCTGCCCTGACTTCTCATTGGTTTCCAGATAAATTCTTAGCATTTTTAAACTCAGATCCATAATGAACCAAAACAAATTACGCTTTCATGGCCTTTGACCCTTGTAGAAAACACTCAAAACAATCCTATTGCTCACAGTAAAAAAAGTTCCAGGGCAAGTTACAGGATTTATCAACCTCACTTTCAAAATCTGAGCACTCTGCAGTTACTTTTGCCAAACGAGGGTTACAGAGAATGTATTTTTTTAATGTCTACCATAGAAAATGTTACATAGTAAATAATCTTCAGGGACTGTGTAGCTGGACTTGGCAAATATGGAATGAATATGCCTGCACCTGCGGGGCTTTCTCAGAAAGTTTTATGAAAATAGTTTGTGTCTCTTAATGTAGTCTCTCCCTGAGTTCTGTTTTACTAAGTGTTTTTTGTTTATTTTCCAATGTTCCTAATGGATAGCACAGAGCTAAAAAAAGAAATGAATCTGAAAATACATTAATGTCAGGAATAGACATACTTAATCCTTTCATTTACTTAAAAATTATGTAGTGTGAACGAGAATGAAGCAGGGTAAGAAAACCACATGAAAGTGTTAATTGAGATTAACGAAATGTTGGAGATAAATGCCTTTGGAGTTATTCAACAGAACCCCCTATTTATCTCTGAGTATTAATATTAGTAGACAAAGTGCAGTGCTGAAGATCTTTGAAAGGTCACAGGTAAAATTTAAATTACATCCATAATGTAAAATTTTATACATTGATTGCTGAAATTTTGGCACAGATGTATTCAGAATTGATGCGTATACAAAATCAGCCTTAAATTAAAAAGCACATTTGCACTGCTTCTGCAGTACTTGTCATGTAATTTCTCACCAATATGAAAAAAGGCTTATATTTTTTTGCCATAATTCACTGAACACTCATTTACCAGCTATAGTAAATCTGTTCAAAATCCAGATTTGTATAGCTCTTGAGATCTAGATAGCAACAAAAATCTTTTATCTAAACAACCTCCTGACAATGGGATGTTGTTTTCAGTTCACCAGGTTCCTAGCAAAACCTCTGTATCCACTGAAACTACTGAAAACCTCAGCCCATCTCAGTCTCCCATGTGTTTGTGGAAAAAAAAAAAAAGAAATTAAACAGTTTCGGGGACTTTGCAAAGAATTTTGAAAGTAGTTGTCAGCCTTGTTGCTTTTCAAATAACAGTGAAAAATACGCTGCAGTGGCACACTGCTGGTTTAGATTGTTTTATAAAATACAATGCTTTAAGATTCAAGTTAGATGACATAAAGTTGCTCATTAAAAAAAAATAAATCATACACTGACAATATTACAATATAAATATTTTTATTATTTCTCTTGGAACTTGATCATATTTCTTTACTAGGAGTTATAATGCACTTTAGTTTTCCACTATTAACACACTAAAGAACATAGAATTTTAGCAGTATCTATGTCCTTTCCACAGAACTCAATAATTGCTATTATTTCAGCATAAGAAAATAATGATTTAAAGACATTTTAAATGTCTTCACATGTTAATTCATTAATCTTAGGAAATATTCTTGAGGAACCTGCCACCAAAAAACCCTCAAAACCCTTCCTATAAAATCAAGTGTTCTGCCCTTTTCCAAATGAATAGAATTTTCCTGTAGGTCCCCTAACATAACCCTGGAAAGCTCCTTTTATTCAGAATAATGAGAGCTCTCCATCAATTGCATTATACTTTATAACTAAAAGTCTGTTATCTACGGTTCAATAGAAAAACTATTCTAACTTAAAGTGCTCTTGTCGTTGGGATTCTGAATTGGATCATGTGTCATGAGTGGTAAAAGCAAAAGAATCAGGCGCATAAGCAACTATATTTTCTATCATTGTTAAATAATAATCATGTTTAATTAGAAATTGAAAACCTACGAATATTTCTGTACATTATTACTGGAATAAACTGATACCAGAAAGGGTTGTTTCAACATTTTGAAAATCAGGTTTGGCATAGAGAAGTGCTAGTCAAAGTTTACGATTTTTGTTCTGTGACAAATGTTTATATTCAAATGTCTGATTTCATTTAATGAAACAAATTGATGCAAGTATTCTGAAAACATCATGGTGTGCTGTTTCCAAAAATGAACATATACCCAAGGATACCGGAAACGTCTCAATTTGTGGGTCCTTTGGGCTGCCTAATCCCAATCATATTGGGATCCAGGTGCAGCAAGTTCTGGTCCACAGGCTGCCAAGTGGGAAGTGAGAAGAGCTACTCTTAGAAGTTGATGCACTTCCTGACTGCTTCATTTATGCGCACAATTGCATAGGAGTCTTCTAAGAGACTGATCCCACTGCAGGCATTAAGTTTTACCGTAACAAGAAATGGGTACTTGAGGGGATGAAAGCACGGACCCAGAGCATCTTCATGCAGTGAATTGCTTTATTGCCTACTGCTCTAACTTTTTATACCATTCTAACAACAGTTATTTTTAGCCTATTGCTCTAGCTTTTATACCATTCTATTTGTAGCCTATCATGTTTAGTTCCCGACTTATAGTTTGTTTGTTAACACTGCTTGCTTTCTCACAGCCAGTCCCAGAGTAGCCAGTCTCTTATCTTTATGCTCTCTCCTCCTCAGCCAGGTGTCTTGGTATTTTATGCTCTCTCCTCCTCAGCCAGCTGGGTTGCTCTGCTTGATTGTACTTTGTTTCTTCTTTAACTCTTTCTTCTCCAGTCAAGCAGTTACCTCTCTTTGGCAATAATCAAATAGTTTCCATTGTCTCCCACAGGTACTAGAGGCAAGTTTTGAAACTCAGCACTTCTATAAGGTGATGTGCAACTGCTGCCTGGTGTGCAGCAGGCTTGCAACATCCATACTGTGCCTCCCACAGTGGTACGGAGGATTCTTCTACCATGATTAAGAAATTTTTTCCTTCTGCAGGCATCTCTGACAATCATACACTTAAATTCAGCTCATAAATAAGCTCTCACAACTTTTGCTGACTAGAAGTGATCACCACTTTTTCCATAGCTGAGTTCAGTCCATTGCTCTTAATAAAGTTGTGAACACTTAGCAGGAGAAGTGTTATACTAAATACAGGAACTGTGGAGAGCCATTGTCAGGTACTTGCTATTAATTTATGTTTGTGAAGTGCAGATTGTTAATATGCATTGCAGAGTGTTGGTTTTTTTAGAATTCAAGCGTCTCTGAAGTCAGTGATACTGCCGAAAAGATCTCAGAGTCTGTTGATTTCTCCTTAGCTAGTAGTTGATTGCTAAACCACTTTATTCTTGTTTCTGACAAGTTTTGCGCACACTGAAGTGACTTCATTATAGAAAGAAACATTAGCTCTGATGCTAGTATGACATAGAATCTACTAGGTTGGAAAAGACCTGTAAGATCAACTAGGCTAAATCCCGCACACACTGACACCATACTTTTTCAACTACTTGCAGATTTTCTGGATAGACCTTTTCTTTAATAGTATTTGAAATGCTCAAGGCAAGTAAGTAAATGTCTACAACAAAAACTAATGCTGGCAAACATTTGTGGAGAAGAATAGAAGAAACAACTGGTGCGAGTCAGCAGACTTGTTGCAGACTGAACAATAAGAAATTGTACTTATACGGAATTTAGCACTAGTTGTATTCATTCATATTAAACTGCAGTCTGAATTAAAATGACAACTTGACTTTTCTAGAATTCATGAGAATTTCATTGTTGAAAGTATGGTAATCTGGATTTCAGCTTTTGTTTCTGTGATCTAATAACAGATCTAAAAAAAAAATACAGTTGAAGTTACATTGCCCCCATTTATCATAAAAAGATCTCGGTCTTTTAAGAAGATAGCAGTGTGGATTTTCACTTATTCTAGTTGCCTTGAAGATGCTTGTAGACCTTCTTAGCTGCTCTGTTGAGTGACAGAATCAAGTCCTTGCAGAAAAGAAGTCCCCTGTGTTTGCTCTATGTAAGGGTCTTAGTTCCTGTGAGTAGTAGTATGAGTATACTATGCCATAAACCAGTTATGATAAGGAGTGTATTAGTTGTGCATCAAAATTTCTAATGATTGCAGGTTATTTGTGAGTGCTTAGTAGACTGTTGCAAAAATGTGAGTTAGTGGACAAATAAGAACTTAATTGCATGTTTTGGTGTGTAGAGGCAGAATGATTTATTGAATTATTCCAAGACAGAATTATTTCATGATCGCCTTTAAGTGATCAAGAATACCAGTACACCTACTTATGCTTCAGAACAGACTGTTAGAGTAGTAATTTAGGATATTAGTGGGCATCTTCTGTAGGAATGATGACATATCACTGCCCATAGATCAAAAGAAGCTTTGGTACCTAAATTATCCATTATCCTATCTGCTGTGAAAATGGAATTTTTTCTAGAGAGGAGGCTTTAAATAGATTGGGGAAATAGACAGTACCTTAGGTCTGGAAGATGAAACTAACTCTAGTTGTACATTAGTATTGGATTTCTGTTTATTTTCCAATCCGTTTGCATGCCGTTGCCTTAATTTGTTAGTGGTATAACATTTTTCAGTCAGTCACGCTGATTGAGCCAGTTAGACATGGTAGGCTGCAAGAGATGTTTTGCCTGACTTGAGTGAAAAGACATGGTGATAGATTTCTTCGTGGTGTTAACAGAGGCTATAAACCAGCAAATTTCCTAATTCCTCCTTATTCTCTTTCACCCCATTTTCACAGGGCAGCATATTTATACTTTGAACATCACAGGAACCATTGATTTTGCACCAACCTAGCAAACTAAACAATCTTAATCATAATACTGGAATGATCAATCCTAATTAAATTGCCAAATTAATAATGAAATAATTTCCTTAAATTTCCTCAGATGCTTAGAAATCAATGTATTGACCATTAAAAAAATTACTTCAGTCAATTTTCAATATTTAGTAAAAATGCTCAGCATTTGGTTTTAAACTTCATAATTTGAAATGAAAATGTTACTAGATTTTGTTAAATACCATTTCTAAAATAACTTCTTGATAACTGGGAGAAAGAAAAATCATGAAACTATATAATACAGTGTGATTAAGGAAACTAGACACCACCACATCCAGATGAGTAACGTATTTTCCTGTGTAGTCTTAAATGTACCAATCTGACTGCAAAGTAAAAAAAATCCTAGAAACCTGGGATTAGAAAAAGGGATTTTTATTGCCTAGATACATAATATTCTTTAAAATTTTTGTTAGCCTTTTCTGAGTTTAATGGGTTTTATGTTGAGTGGCACTAAAAAATAATTGACTATTAGTTTTTCCTAGTATACTGTACCTCCTTTATTTCCATGGCTTCTCTTTTGTTTCTACTATGAATCATTGTCCTGGGTTCAGCTATAACAGTCATTTTTTCTCCTTCTTAGTAGCTGGTGCAGTGCTGTGTTTTTGACTTTCAGTCTGGGAACAACGCTGATAACACCGATGTTTTTAGTTGTTGCTAAGTAATGCTTACTCTGACCAAGGACTTTCTCAGTCTCATGCTCTGCCAGGGAGGAGGGGAAGCCGGTAGGAAGCAGAGACAGGACACCTGACCCAAACTGGCCAAAGGGCTATTCCATACCATAGCACATCATGCCCAGTATATAAACTGGGGGGAGTTAGCCGGAAGGGGCAGATCACTGCTCGGGTCAGGCTGGGTATCGGTCGGCGGGTGGTGAGCGGTTGTGTCCTTTTCCCTTGTTATTCCTCTTATCATTATTATTGGTAGCAGTAGTGGTTTGTATTATACCTTAGTTACTGGAGTGCTGTTATCTCAACCCATGGGAGTTACATTCCTCCGATTCTCCTCCCCATCCCTCTGGGAGCGGGGGGAGGAAAGAAGAGTGGAGGGAGTGAGTGAGCGGCTGCGTGGTTCCGGGTTGCCGGCTGGGCTTAAACCACGACAATCATATTAAAACTTTCTGAAATTATTTAAAGCCATGCTTGAGTAAGTTCATGTGTTTGTTTTAAACACGTTCCTGTTGAGAGTATATTTCCTGTTCCAAAGACTAGAAATGTCAAAGTAGACTGCTGTATCTTCATATTTTAAAATGAAATCTCATAAATAATAATTAACACAATAAAATATACATGTTTCCAGTTAAAACTTTTTCTCTACCCCTGAACAACTTCTGCAACTCAAAATAACTATTATTTGCATATAAAAGGGTTGTGTCAATGTAAACCAGGAGTGTCTCTAGCAGAGTTGTGGTGTTTACATGAACATGAGACAAAACACGTGTGACATCAAAAGTCAAGCATTAAAAAAATCATGTGACAAAATGATGTAGGTTAAAAAAAGAAAAGGTTGTTGTTTTATTGTTCAAAACTATTTGTATATGTTATTAACTCATGTATTCGGATATGCTTTTTGACATTCTTTTATTGGATGATTACAAAAAACAACTTCAGGCTTTCTGAAAAAAAGGTCAGAGCAGTACTTCAAGATTAGCTTGGACTAGGTATCTAGGATTTCTATATGCTTCAAAAAGGTCAGAGCAAGCAATTTATTGGACAAACACTGAGACAGAATCAGCAGGTACCTGATTAGATCTAGTTGGAGCATTTTCAAGTCCAAGTCTTTGGCCTCTTCAGGAATCTGCTTAGTAAG
>NW_009911309.1:0-12177 GCF_000696875.1 Nestor notabilis | reverse complement strand
CTTGGTCCTGCCCCCTGTGAGTCCCTGCTCACCTCAGCTGAGCTGCCAGCTCCTGGGCAAGTCCTCTCAAGGACTTGAGGCTCCCTCAGTGGCTCTCACTGCTCCGAACTGAGACTCTGGGATGCTGAGCTTCCCCCTGCTCCGCTGTTCAAGGTGTCCTCTTGGGTGATACTCACCTCGGCAATTCAATTCCCCAAAGATGGGGAAGTCCGATGTGTACCTCAGGGGGATTTAATTTTGGGGAAAAACAGCCAATGAACTCAGTTGCATGCTGTTGCCTGCTATATAGAACACTTTTATAGCCCACCAGCTAGATGTCTTCAGGTCACCAGCAACTGAACCTGACTTCCCTCCCGTCATCACCCCAACAAAGAATAAATTTGGATGAAACCAGATGAGCTCAGCAGTGACCAGACAAGTTCGGCAGCATCAGCAGCGGGCAACAACCCAACACTACAGACCGTCCCTCCTGCCCTGAGAGACTGTGACAAGGGATGGAGCCTGACATCATGGACTGGATGAATTCAGCAGCTTTATAGGGATTGGTCCATGGACTAAGGAATGATATCTCTCTTTGGGTGTGGGTATAAGTGTACATATATATATATATGAGATAAAAGTGATGGTATATTGAAAAATGATGTGAGATCTGAGCATGACGTGAATGGCATGGAATAAGGGGTGGATACTGTCCTGGGTTCAGCTACAGCAGTCATTTTTTCTCCTCCTTAGTAGCTGGTGCAGTGCTGTGTTTTTGACTTTCAGCCTGGGAACAACGCTGATAACACCGATGGTTTTAGTTGTTGCTCAGTAATGTTTACTCTGACCAAGGACTTTTCTCAGTCTCATGCTCTCTCACCCTTCCACCCTTCAACCCACCAAGAAACAGAAGGGGCAGCACTCTCCTTTCCTACTCGTGATGGCCATGATTCCTCCCTTTAGCAACCAGATACCAGTTTCTAACAGCTATAAGGAGAAGTTTGAGGTCTGTCTGCTGACTGCAGGATCATAATCTTAGATTTTGCTTCGGTTGGTTGAACTGATAAAACCATTTGCAGACATACTTTGCACTAGAATTTGAAACAAGGGAATTGCGGTTACTCTAACATATGAGCCATAGATAATACAGCTGGACAAAGAGACTTAAATTCAGGAGCAGTTGAATATTTTGATTTCAATCTGCTCAAATGAGAAAGAGGAAAAAGATCAAAAGTTTCAAAATTTTGAGCTGAACTGACAGACTGAAAGCACCCTACTCAAAAGTTTCATTTGAGTTTGCCTAGGAAAAAATTGCATCAAAATTTGGTCAGCATAGAAAGATGTTTGAAATGGGCCTTTTTCTATTGACAAAGGCAGTCCTTTGTGTGACACAGGCATTTTGAACAACAGACAAAATGACATTATTAAAAAAAATAATAATAATCTAGCTATAATCTGTTACTTGCTTCCATAAATGATAACAAACCACAATACAGTTGCCAAAAGAAAGACTGTTTCTATTTTTAAGGAGGATATCAAACCTCTGTATTTGCTGTCCAGGCATTTGCAAAGGTTTCTGTCCATCACATCCCTCAAGTCTTCAGTGCTGGGCAGACACTCTAAGTTACAGACAGCAGTTACAGTCAAATAGTGTTATTAAATTAAACACAAGGCTGTACAGAAGCAGTCATTACAATTTACATGATAACGCAGGTAAGATCTCAATGGTAAATCACAGTGAGAAAAAATGGTTATTTGGGTTAATCCTGGTTAAGCCACATAGAATTTTCAATATATCGCAGTGGTCTTACAGACAATGTTAATGTGACCTGAATAGGAGAAGGCTGATTTCAAACCCAGCTGAGCCCATTCACAAGGAGAAGTAATAAAATTCCAAGCCAGCAGGCAAGAGAGAAACCAATTTGAAGTTTTCCTTCACACTTTTGTCTCATGAGATCTGCCCCCACTGTGCAACCCAACCACCAAGAATATTTAGTAACACCAGCAAGCCATCACTGACCAGGAAAGTAATTAAAACTCAGCACTATCCCAGCATTATCTGCTGCTTGCTATGGGCTAAACCAGGGAATATGCTGCAAAAAGAAATGCTGCACTACTCCAAAGCAGTGGAGGTGGTAAGCGGAATGACAATGACTTTCAACATGCTTTGCTATTAAACAACTTGGTGGGACCAATTCCTTTGCTTTTATGGAGCTGAAAACCACCTAAAACTGTATGAAGTGGGGCATCATTCTTTACTCAGTACTCATTGTTTCCAGTGCTAATCCACTGATAGGAAACTATTAGCCTGAAATGACCTAATGTGCATCCAGCTTCATGAGAAGTTCTGCTTTTCCTCTAAGTGCAAAGAAAAATAAACATCTGTAGAAAGGCTCTCCTTGAGCAGGGAATATGAGAACAAACTCTTTTCTCCTCTACTAGCTACCTTGGAATGGTTTAGCACCAATGAAGGAAGTGAGATGACTTGTAGGAATAATGATTTTTATGGGTATAAACACTGTGCAAACAGGACTTAAGCCCAGGCTGTATTTAATAACCCTGGTAAGTACACTGAGCAGAGAAGGAGCTTTCCCTCTATGGATGTGAATTAGGAACTGTCTGGGAAAAAGAAAATAAGGGAAAACTAACCACAACAACCATACAAGCAGTAACATAATCTGCAGACAAAGATAGCACGAAAATGTAGAATAAAAAACTAGAAAGTACTTACTATTCCACCCCATCATGGTCAATATGTAAGACACCAATTATGTATTTCAGATGGGTCCACAGCTTACATGGCTTCGGGCTACTACCGAAATAAGTTAAGTAACAGAAGTTAATTTAAAAACTCTAACAGTCAAAGCCAAGGCCTGATGTGATGAGCTCTTGCAGATGGCAAACAGCAACCCTCACCACCCAGCACCTGGATAACATCACTACCAATGCACAAGTCTGGAGCAGAATCTGTGCAAGTCTTGAGAAAAGTCTGTGCAAGCCTACAAGGAAGGGACAAGAGTGCATTGAGAAGATAAACACAGCCTTCTATTTCTTTAAGCACTGTGTGGTTTTTTCCACCTCACTTTTATCCTAAAAAATCCTTTTTTACCTATTCCCGTCTAAGTATTCATAATCTAATCCAGGACTGTGTGAGTAGCTTTCTCTCCCCCTCACTACCTCCTGCCCCTGCCTCTATTTCTAGATTTTCCATAATTTCTCTCATATTCATTTCAACAGCAAATGAAGACATTGTCCTGGGTTCAGCTACAGCAGTCATTATTTTTTTCTCCGTCTTAGTAGCTGGTGCAGTGCTGTGTTTTTGACTTTCAGCCTGGGAACAACGCTGTTAACACCGATGGTTTTAGTTGTTGCTCAGTAATGCTTACTCTGACCAAGGGCTTTCTCAGTCTCATGCTCTGCCAGGGAGGAGGGGAAGCCGGGAGGAAGCAGAGACAGGACACCTGACCCAAACTTTCTTTTGTTATCATTATTGCCACAAAAGTAAGCAAGTGCTAAGTATGGAATCTCATACCAGGAATGCTGAGCATGTAGTCCATGCAGACTTGTGAATATCCATGGTTTGCAAAGGATAACAAGAGGAAAAGGGGCTCACAAAGGTACCGCCCCTATTACTTACTATTTACTCATTTCACTTCTTTCCTCCTGTAGTACGCGACCAATTGCAGCAGTCTGGTCATGCCTCCCTAAGCTCCTAAGTGCACCACACTCATTAGCTCACTTTATTTTCAAGGAAAGCTCCCCACTTCCACATGTGTTCGGGTGACCCCCATGCTCTGTCCTAATGAGCTGTGCAGAAAACCAGACATTTATCCTAATTAAAGGACAAGGAAAAGCATGTAAGCATGTCCCATGCCTTAATTATAGATACCATTTTGCAGCTATCACACCATTTCTAATTGTGAGAACACTCACAGAGAAAATTCACAGGTTCTGTAAATGTTTTTTTTAATCTGATCTTCTAAGTGGGGTCAAACTCTGAAAGACAGAGAGGAACCCAAAAGCTGTCCTGCTTTTCTCAGCCAGTGACTTGTAATCAAGAGAGTAAAAAAGCAGTAACAAGATGAAATGTCACCTCTGAGAGGAGCTTTTGCCAGTTTATGTTCTGCTGGAAGTGCTTTTTTAGACCATTTTGGTATCAGAGAACTAACATTTTCTAAAGAAAAAGAACACTTTATCAGCATTTTTATTTTTTTTTTTTTTTAGCCAGGTCTTTCTCTAGCACTGAATAAATAATCCCAGGCCATAATAGCAGACCCAGAGAAAAAAACCTCATCTCCCATTACAGGTTCCTATGCATAAGCCAGCAGACACCACACAGACCTTTGCAAACAGCTGCATTGCCTACTGGTATTTCCCTCAGAAGAGGTTATTATTCGTGCCCTAACCAGACCAAGAAGCTTCCCTCTGACAATGATAAATTATTTTTCATGAACTTTTATTTCATGAGCTTGAAAGAGCACAGCAGTAAATACCTCGCATGCAGGCACCAAGCATGGAACAGCAATGCTGTGTGCGGTTCATGTGGAGCTGCTCTGCTCTACCTCATGAGCGGTTTTAAACAATCCCAAAATTGAATTCAGAATGATCAAATTACTGACGTCAGCTTTTGTGGGTACACATGAGCCACAGATACGCACCAGGAATGCACTGAATAGGGAGAAGTAGGATCCTGCACCATTAATTTTTTCTTGCCTGGCTCAGCCCCCAGGGAGGTCTCTGTGCAGTTGCTCAACCCCAGCGGGCAGTGGACCCCTCAGCCACTCTGGTTAGGAATGGCAACTTAGAGCCTTCATGAAACCATGGCTGGAAAATATAATGGAAGAGACAACAATGTTGAGGCAAGTGGAAATGGGAAGTGTCATGGGCCATGGGCTTCAGGACTTTCTGGGTGCACAGAGCAGGACGAATGGCTGCTGGGATGACCTGCTGTGCCACTCTTCCCCAGCAGTCTTGTGTCTGGCATCACCCAGGCGTAATCATTCACAGAAGAAAGAAAACCATACTTCTGCTGAACTGAACCCTTTCCAGAGCACTGTAATGTTACTTTTATTGATTTATCTATTTAAAGTAATGCCAGGATTTTGTCATTAATATTTGATTGGTATTTTTAAACTGTTACAAGAATTGCACAGACCATAAAAAGGTATTACAGTAAGCACCACAGGCAGAACAGCATTATCCTAAACCACAGTGGATGATGGTTGGCACCATCTTCTACATCTTCAGGCTCTCACAGGTGTGATTGCACCACTTCATTGCCAGGACCTCACTTCTCAGCACACATGGATTTAAAAATGAGATTAAATAAAAAAATTAAAAGTGACAGGAAAAAAAACCCCACCAAATCTAGAATTACATTCATACAATAAAAAGTAGTATATGTGTATCATTATTCAAAGTAAATTCAACATAGAATGCACTGGGGATTTACACATTTTAGCAGTACTTAACATGGTGAAAGTCTTGCATATAGAATGTAGTGTTATAAATTAAAAGCACTATCTTGTTTCTTCAAATTCTAAGAAAAACAGATCTTGGGGTCCTTTAAAAGGTGCAAATTACCCCAAACATGTTTAATATTCTGAAAACATAACTCACAACAAAAGCAGTTGTGCTTTTAGAATCAAGGAGAATATCTATGAAGAAACCTCATCAATGAATTTATGCAAGGCTTTATACATAAACAGCATTAAAATGCATTAGTTCTTCAGAGTAAAAAGTAAGTTAAAAATCAGGAGAATAACACAGCCCAGAAAGCTTGTTAGCAACCTATCTGTGCTAATGACGTGGAGGCAAATTCAAGTTGCCAGCAAAACTGCCCAGAGAGCTGGCAAATGAACCCAGATACCTTTGATGGGGAAACATCTCCCGTAGTCTGACATCTGACACCTGGACCACCATCCCAGAGTATTATGTTTGACAAAGCAGGTGTTCAAACTTTCAGCTCTATTATTAAAAACATGTATAAATACACCAGTTTTTGCTTATAGAACAGGAATAAGCTTTGTATTAACTCTAGACAGAGCTGGTAGTGCTACCTAGACTTGAAGTAGTCTGAGTCATGCCAGCATGTGATCCAGCATTACAAAGTTTAGAACTTCAGTTGACTGAAGTTTTCCACCCTGGGTATCTGCTGCAGTCTTTGCTTTCTGAAAATTTTCAGGTGTGAGTTTTGGAAAAAAGCGAAGTGAATTTAGGAAAGAAATACATTATCTATGGAAAAAATGCTCACAGCATTTCTGTTGTTCTAGGCTGGTATACCTGGTATCTCTAGCAGGGACTCGAATTTTGGCTACAAGGGATATCCTGGTCTCTGGGCAGTTGCTTTCTCAGTGAACTTCTCCTGGATTTGGCCAAATTCTAAGCTCCTCTGTGAATCCTCAGCTTTTACCTTCACAACATTCAAAATACGTGGAAACCAGGAAGATTCACACTTAACTGCATTTTCTAAATCAATAGCTTGAGCAATAATTTCTGAAAAGCTAATATAGAAACAAAACACTATTTTAAAATTGGAGCAGGACTAAGGGAATTCAAGACCAACTAATTGAGACCCAAGTAGATCACCCTGCAAGTACTCCTGAAGTACGCAACAGACCCTGCCCCCTGAATAATGAACAAGGGTCGGTAGATACACTGGAAGCTCTTGCCAAGTTTATAAATTCGCATGTCTCGCAGAGGTTACAAAGCACACAGCTCCCAGATGACAAGCTGCAGACCTTGAGGTGAGATAAAATTTCCCATTAAAAAGTAGCTGTGGTAGTTCAAGTCATTTCTCAGGTTGAGGGTCAATCCCTGTCTCCCCCTCGACATTCACAGCGTGCGCAATGTCAGTGGGAACTGAGTTTTAAGATGTGTAAACCCATCACATTACAGTCTGTTATCATAAAGCCTGAGTCTGCTATTATATTCACAGTAAAAATAAGAATAAACTCCTTTGAAGTCAGTGGAATCAAAACTCTAACCACTAAGAAAAGAACTAGGTTCTCCCTACCATGTGTGCAGAAGTGAAGAACATTGTATGTGTTTAAAAAAAAAAAGAAACAAAAAGAAAAAAAAAACCAAGAACAAAAAAACCCCACGCCAGCTTTAAGAATAATGCTGCCAAGAAAGGCATGTTAACAAAGTAATGAAAGGCTTTTCTATAAAATTCTATTCAGCAGAGAAAGGAAGGAAGAAAAGACAGACACATTTGTAGTGCTACGATTCTTCATGGCCAGGAAAACGCAGACTGAAGCAGGAGAGATTCTTTGTAGTTCATATGGAAGACAGCATCATCCAGGAAAGATGTTTCCTGGTAGGGCAGCAATGGAAGTGTCTTTCAACAATTCTGATCAAGAAGTGCTCTAGTTAGCATTCGAGATGGCCATGATAATAAATTAGATGAATAATTTTCGGTTTGTCAGGACTTGGATAATATCTAATTACAATACATCTCTCTCAGTGCACTCTTTATTATTGAGTAAAGGACAGATAGAACAGCACAAAACTTCTCTACACAGCCTTTATGGTCAGATAACGGCAATTTCATGTAAATTATGGCATATATTACAAAAGCAAACACTGTTCCTCTTTTCATTATCACTCACCATACATGTGTAGCATTCTGAAGAGCTTTATGGAGAGGGTTGTTAAACAAGATTCAGCAAGTTAAAGAGTAAACTACATAATCTGAGATCATAAAGAACTGAGGACTGAGCTCCTCATTGTGCATCTTCTGGCAGTTTTGCAGAAGCAGCAAGATTTAGAGTCAGTCTACTTGTAGGTAATGGATGGAGAAAGAGGTTGAGGGAGTGACAGAGTGACGCAAAGACATCAAATTGTTCCGTGAATTCTTTCCCCGTTTTCTTTGGGATTAAGGCTCCCTGTCTGTCCAGGTTGATGAATAGCAGAGTGCAGAGCATCTTCTCTATTGCTCCTGCATTCTAGATTACTACTATTTTAGATCTCAGCATTGTGACTTGTTTCTTTCTCTACAGCCTTATAGGTTTGCCTCAAAGACCATTCCCAAAGAATTCTAGATGATATTCTGTTTTAAATAATTTTGCTGCTGCTGAATATCATTTCACTTTAATGTATGCTTAAGTACCCTACTATTGCGTATGATCATTTTTTTATTGCTTATAGAGGTAAATCCAAATTAATGATCAACATATCTGATTTAAGAGCCCAGATGTTTGGTGCAGAAGGCTGAGAAATAGGAGATATGAAGCAAGAAAAAAACCCTCAAGGTAGTTCTGAAACTATCATATCTGCTGTGCATTTGTGCAATAGGAACTATTGCACATCTCCCAGCATACAGGAATTGTTACTGTAAACTAGTGGACTGGAAAACTGCTATTGAAAACATGTAATCAACCTTCTGAACTCTATAAATCCAGAGATGTGAGATGCAATTCTACTTCTTCAGCTCATGGTCAGCCTAGACTTCAGCCTCAGAAAATGGAGGTGAACAAATGGCAGACAGCTGTTCAGAATTTCATCATCCCATACATGTGGCATAAACTCCTTCTGGATTCTGTATTGAAAGTTTTTAAAAAAAAAAAATTATCAGAGTTTTGCCTTTTGATTCATCTACTCGATACAATTTGATCTGCATTGTTTCTGTTTACTGACACTTTGTGATGTTGCACTGTATAAGAATAACTAAAGCACCTACCAGGTTGAATTGCTGCTTTCTTTTCCCCTTTGTACATTGCACTCTGCCAGGGGATTCTTTTGCGTCAAAGGTTAAATCACAAAAAGTAATTCAGTATTTGGCATAAATAGGAAAAAGAACTAATAACACACATCCTTTACTGATCTGTAAGATACTGTAAGATAGCAATAGATCTAAACACTTGCTATTAAACTCTTGGCATTCTTCTTCAACATACTTCAATTGATAAAATCCTTGAACTGACTGTAATTAGATGTTTGAATACATTTGTGCAATAATTAAATCTGCCTATATCATTTTTGAAGATCATCAGGTTAAAATTCCTTTTTTCATGCCAAAGTTCTAAAATTGGCTTGAGATGTGATTCCTAGTTGGGCTCCTGAACTGCCTTCTTCAGCAATTAAAAGTGATGGAAAATATTGATTAAAAGGTATAGTGGTTTGGGTTTTACTTTTTCTTGGAGTCTCCCAATGCCATCAGTAGATATTGAACCTGACCCTAGCAGAGGAACTGCCCTACCGAGGTGAGCACACTCACCCCATGCAACACCTTTGCACTTCTCAAGCATCAACTGCTCCAGGAGGTGATGGCTGAGGTAGCATTTCCAGCACAGCAAGCTGGCTTCTTGAGATGTCCTGAGGTTCTGGAAAAATGTTATGGACCCACAGGAAGACAAAAAAAAGAAGAACCAGATTGTCTCAGGAGTTTCACCTGACCCTTAAATCTGTAACAAACTATATTTTGCTTCAGGTCCTTATAGCTCTTGCTATTAATTTAGCAACACTCAGATCATCAGATCAATAGCCTTTGGCAGCATTTTACTGCCAATTTAAAGAGAAGCTGCTTGAAGATAGCTGTTTGTAGAGTATAAATTTCTGGTTCCAGTACTTATCTCTAGGCAGACCCACCCTGAGAAGTTTTAACCTATACCCAGATTCTCTTAATTCTAAAATGATTGCCTTGAAAATATTGCACTTGGTGCAAATCTGTGACAGGAACTAACTTTTGGTTAGATTCTTGGCAAAGGTCTCCTTCATTTGACCTAAGACTATTTTACTACTGTCAAAACCTTGCATTATCTTAACCAACCACAACTTGCTGAGCTGAAAAAGCCTTTGTATCTAAAGATAGAGCTATATTCAGTGTGACAGGTCTCTGGGGCAGTAGAGGAAGAATGACAATATCCTATAAAGATCAGTGCTTTAAGACAGAGTTCATTCTGTAACTTGATATTAAAAGGTGTTCCCAACTTAGTGCATCGAGTAAAAAACTTGTTCCCTGCCTTCCAATCCTAGCTCCCACCAAGGTATTTAGCTTCCTGATTATTTTAATAGCATAATTTCCTGGCCAGATGACTACTGCTCATTAAGATCATCAATATCTCTGCTAAGTAGGTAGGACATTACTGCCCAGTCACAGTGCTGGACAACTGACAACTGTGAGGTTTGAAGGTGTGCATTTCTTTTCATGCATGCATCATAACATGTCTCCATGTTAGCTTAATTTATAGGAAAAATGGCTCTTCAACCATGCCACAAACAGATGTGACTGGACCAGACAGGATTTGTTCAGATGCTGCTCACATTTTCTTTCAAACTCTACAGATCATAACTTCAAAATGTATATAAAGGATTTACGTCCCTATATGAAGTTATCAGAACTTACTTATGAATAGTTGCATAATAAAATAAAAATGTTCTGGACTTCTGCTACTGTATTTAAGGGAAAGTTGTGAATTAAAACTATGAATTTTAATTGCTTTTGAGAATGTGAGGTGCATGTAAAATGAAGATGAAAAGAATCCCACCAACTCTGTTAGCTTTGGACAAGGATATCAGAACTAGGAAACATCAAAAAGTCGGTTTACTCCTCTAACAGGGTTTATACAGCTTTATCCTTACATCAATGCAACCTCTTAATGGGTGAATATAGAAGATAGTAAAACAAAATTCAACCCTTTTGTTCTGCCAAGGGGCTAACATATTCCCCATCTTAGATGGTCCACAGGCAGGGTGAACATGTAAACACTACATTGCTGCATCATGCTGTGGTTCTCAGAAGGGCACGCTAAAGAGGGTCCATGAGTTCCACCAGTACTTAAGGGCCGCAAACCTGACAGCCTGCGCCTGGGCCCATAAGAGGATTTCTGTGCATTTACTGCCTCCCTGCCATAGCCCATCACAGGCTCGTCACTGGCCAGCATGCTCTCAAGCTGGAAGGAAACACCTGTGATGCAGCTGACAGACAGTGAGAGTTCTCATATTATCTCTTAAAAAAAAAATAATTGTATTTGCTGTTTTACATGAGCAAGATACGAAGACCAGGAAGGCTTCCTCCACTGAATTAAGCTGATATAGATGTGAATGGACAAATGAGCCTTGGCAATAAAATCATCCTCTCATGTTATCAGATGAACTTCACTATACTGCTGCATCATGGGTCACAATTACCTTTTTCTATTCCTAGGATGCAACTAGTCCTTTCAGCAGTAATTCATCTTGCCAGTTTGGCCATAAGCTAGGTTTAAGCATGCCTTTTACAGATGAATGGTTACATGAATTTGTTTTCCTTAAAGCAGACAGCAGTAGTTTTTTATCCTATCATATCCTCTGTCATGGACTGTGTTAGTGAGCATGCTGACTAGCAACTCAGGATACTAAGTCTGCATTTAGCTCATAATGACTGCAGATTGCTGCAAGAAACTTGTAGAATGATAGGGGATGAAGTATGCCATGTCTCACCAGCCATCAGCTTCTAGTATTACATACATAACTTCAAATGAAGCATATGCTTTAGTCAGGAATAATTAGGAAGGACTAACAGGAATTAAGTCAGCACACATAAAAGCACCCATATAATCTTAAATTAAGCATTTTATTTAGTACATGAAAAACATCAAGCAATTTTCTGGGTTGAAATCTGGCTGGATATCCAAGCCCAGACAGTGGTGGCATCACATCTAGTTTGTGACTGGTCACTAGTTGTGTCTCTCAGGGCTTGGTGTTAGGGCCAGTGTTTATATCTTCATTGATGATCTGGATGAGGGGATCAAGGGCACCCTCAGTGAATCTGCAGATGATACCATGTTGGGTGGGAGTGCTGATCAGCTGAAGGATAGGGAGGCTCTGCAGAGGGATCTGGACAGCATTTTCAAACAAAATCTGTAACATCACTACCTATTAAGGTGTTTGACTGATGATGTTGGGCCTACATAAGAAAAGAGGAGGGCACCCCAGAGTGGCCCATATCATACATAAAAACAAAAAACAAACAAGCAAACAGTATGCTGGTTGTTATCTCAGAAAAGTAGATCCCACAAACCCATAGTTAGTGGAACCAGTGCAACTTCTGCAATCCAAAGAGAGCTGCCAAAGAATATTTGAAGTAATTTAAAATTGTGGTTACTGAAGTGAGGAGAAAAAGAAAGGAGAAAGCAAAAGGATGTTAAATCCAAATCCACCGCACACAAGTAAATGTGCTACATGTTGATAAGTGTCGTGGTTCAAGCCCAGCCGGCA
>NW_009911308.1:0-17242 GCF_000696875.1 Nestor notabilis | reverse complement strand
TTTCCTTTTCCTTTTCCTTTTCCCTTTCCTTCCCAATATACCCACTACACGGTGTTCACTTTTTTTTTGTTATTACTCATTCACATTAATGCCCAGCACTTCTGGTTCTTTGGGAGCTCCTTGGAAACATCGGTCTTAGTCTTCCACTATGTTTCCCAGATACAGTGACATCTGTTTAGGTCTTTGCATGTCCCTCATCAGAGAAAAATGGTTGTATGTTCTGGTGAAACACCTATGGTGCTAACTATAACCCAATGGCAATTGGAGGAAACCGTGTCTCCCAAAGGAGGTGTTGGAGGTGCATAAACATATACTCTGTTTGTCTAAGAACTACTGCCAGAAGCCTGCTGAGGCATCAGGAGTAGAAAAATATTTGGCATAAGCCATCTCCTCCAGAATTTCTCTCCTTGTAGGTAGTGGAAAATGTTTCCTTTTTACATATTTATTTAGTTCTTTTGAGAAACTTCCTGGGCAAAGGGTGTGTCTTCTTTTTGTGCTAACAAGAAAATGTACTGATTCTCTAGAACCTTTTATTCATGCACTCCTTTCAAAGTATTAAACTTCCCCAGTGCCTTCATTTTGTTTTGTCCCTAGGCAAGGAAATGTACTTTTGAACTGAGGTAGGTTGGGATCTTTAAATTCAATTTTGAATTCTGCCAGGAGATGCCTAAATAGATGTTGCAAACCTCTGCTTTATTCGCTCTCACCAGCAAGGTGACACTGTGAAGTGTTCAATATATTTCTAAACCAGCACCTTTTCTGTGTTTCCACCCCCTCCTCCCACCCTGCCCCATTTATTCCAATTTCTTATTTATCCATACTTTCCACTCAAATGCTCCCTTCTAAGACCGTCTGCTGTCTCTTTTAGTACTAATAACACTGTTTCTGGTACAGATGTTCAGTGCATCTGCAAAAAGGTAAAACTAAGACATAACCCATTTACTTTCACAATGATAATCCAGGGATTTCCTGTAGCAAAATTACATGCTGCTGTTCTAGTAACTTTCATTGAACTAGTGACATTATTTTCATCCTTTTGGTCCAAGTTGTAAATGTCCGGTATTGCCAGCCTTGCCAAAATATCATATTCCAGTGGAATGTCATGACATAAGTGGTTCAGTGAACCATGTTTTTTGAAAATTCCAGCTTGAAAATCTGTGCATCTCTTTGCTTCATCTCTCCCATGGTTTCAACCCTTCATACTGCCAGAGCTCATGCTGTCTTCACAGGCTTTCATGTACACAGGATGCCATCTCTGCCTGTAAAATTCCAACTGCTTTCCCAAAATTAATTCACACCACTACTGTGCTTTCTATGATGCTTTTCCTCATCTCTGCATCTGGCCACTTCTCAGAGACTAAATTTGTTTTCCAGACTTACGAGTTGAGTTCATCAACATAGAAAGTTTCCTTCATTTTTCTATTCTTTATTTTCAAATATTTATCTGTCACATGTTAATTTTCTACAGAATACCATGTTCCTCAAATAGGCAACACTATAGTTAAATATTTAGCCTTCAGCACTTCAAATAAATGGAAGTTTTGACTGTAAGAACTATCATTTATGGAACTACTGACTTGCTGGTTTTGCTGGCTTCTGCTGCTCAAAAATACACCAAGGAATAAAGTTTAAATCTTTTCCAGTTGTTTTGGGAGCTCATTTTCCACCACTCTGAGCAGTTCATTTTTCTTTCTGCTTTTGAGAGCTATTCAATAATCACTCAAAGTCAAAGAGTCTGACATGCCACCTTCACTCAGCATCTAAGCTGATCCATCAGTCTGATTGATAGTTTTAACTGATAAGTATTGTGCCACACAGATTTCTATATAATATTACAGGGAATTTTGCTAGATCATTCCTAAGCCTTTTCAAGACATTGTTCTCCTTAGGTAGGGAAAAAATACTGTCTTCACATTAGCAGTAGGGAACAGAACCACAAATGGACAAACTTGCCTTGCAGAGCATAGGAAGCCTGACTAGTAGCTTTCTCCTAATGTTAGATAATTAATACTGTGGAAGATGCCCCCTGTGACATATTAGCTGTTTGAAGGCCACAATGAAGGCTCTGTGGACTAAGCTCACACATGATAATTAAGGAAATAGTTAGGTTTGCCCAGTGCCTTATCTGAGGAAGAGACTTTTCTTTTTTTCATTTTATGAAGGCATTGATGTAATACAAGGAAGAAAAAAATAATAATGAGTCAGTACTTTTTGCATGACATTACCAGGAATGATAACGAAATGCATGAAGCCACAAGAGTGATAGTAGATACGGTTGTCAGGCGGGGACTGAACTTTAATCTATATATGGACCACGTTATAAATTTCATTATTGGATGATCAACTGCACCTGTTAGGCTTGAGGCTCTGAAAAGTTAGAAGGAAGGGGACATGTCATTCATCTTATTGGTACTGACATCAAAGGCTTTTCTCTTTCTGGTCACCTTTGTAAATACAGCCTTAATGAGCAGTGGGTTCAGTTTCCCTTCCAGGGTAAAAATGTTTTCAAAATTAAAAACGTTATTGTATTGGTTGTGATTCTAAATTCTAGGACAGGCCAAGAGGCACAGAGATTTGAGAAAAAACCCTGTCTTTTATCCCTAAAGAGGCTTTGCATTGTGTCATTGACATATATTCAGTTTACCCGGCTGATTAAACAGCAAAATTCTACTAATGATAACAAAAATTCTTGATGTTTAGGAATGTCCTCTAAGAAGAAAGGTTTTTTTAACCTCTGTTTGCATTCCTTTTAAAACTCAGTATAGCATCCTAGATGAACATACAACTGACAGGAATAAAATTCATATTTTAAAGACAGGTATTTGGGATATTTTTAATTACTACATTAAATATTTATGTTCTTACTTATCTGGGGCAATGTTGTGGTGCAGGAAAATACTACATACTTCTTCATTGCTACAAATCATCTAAAATGTGTCATCAAATCTTAAACATTTAAAATTTATTTTTCAAGTAAAGTATATGTCTGTACTTCATTATTTTTTCAGTTTACTAGTCAGTAACCTCTTTCCTGTTGTTCCTTAATTTCTTATTATACCTTTTCTGTCCAGCAAAATCTCAGTGAAAAATATTATTCTCTTCATATATTATTTTTATTCCCGAAATCGCTGTTTGAAGTTACCTTATTGTCAGTTCTACTATATTATCTTTTTAAGGACTTTATATCCCTATAACATAATTCAAGCTTATATATATGAGCTCTTATTTCTTTCCAAGTGCTCTTTCACTCCTTACACTCAGTTAAGAAAGCAACTGTTCAGTACTAGTTACCTCTGCACTTGAAAAGCCACTAATAGGTAATGGTAAAAATAAATACAATTTTAATAAGCAAAAGGGAGGGCAAGAGGAAAATAAAGGAGGTAGGAAAGGAGAAAGGGAGGAAGAAAGCAAAGATGGAAGGGAGGAAGAGCAGTAGGGGCAGAAGGAGGGAAGAAGATAGGAAAGGGGGAAAGCTATTTTTGTCATCTATACTTTTTGTTGTGGGTCTGTGGTGGGTCAGTGAAGTGTGTTCACCTAAATCCACTCCTCATGTGGCCATAATCAAAAATGAGTTTATTGTTTTCAGTAGAATGAGTTCAATGGCTTGCAACAGGTATATGGAAGTTTTCAGTTTGGATTAAAAAAGAAAAAGAGTAGCAGTCTTCTAACCAGGATGAGACTTTGCTGTTGTTGGTTTTGCTACTGTATTGCTGAAGACGGAAATGTGTCTCCTAAAATCCACATTAGTTAGTTATAAGTTTGCAACTGAAATTCAGTTTTGATTGAATATGACCATATGATATAGAATATAAATCAGCACAAGAGAAGTGTATTTATTCAGAATACTAATTTGTCCCTATTGTTTCACATAGTAGATAGGAGTTTCACTGTGAAAATTTTGCATATGGAATACAAATACATGCATTGACTGATATGGACCTCTTCCAAAATCAAGGGGTTTCAAAATCTGAAGTTTTGGTTAAAACTTATTTACAATATTAGTACATTTTTATTGGTAAAATCATGCTACTTTTGTTAACTCCACAATACAGTCAGAAAGAATTATGTTGGAAATAAGCATGCTATGTCTTACTGGCATTCCCTACAAATTTGAGGATGTCCCAGGGGCTAGAGTGACATTGTAACATGATTCCAATTTTAAGTATCAAATTATGTGGTCAGGTTCTAACATTGGGCACTGAATTCCTTTTGTACAAAGCTTCTATTTTGAGGTCTGAGGATCTGAAGAACAATCCATGACATCTTTCAAAATGTGTCTCTCTGGATAATTGGGGTTGCAAAAAGTTGCCACTTAACACTAAAACTCCTTTACATCAAGAGTTCAGTGAAGATGGAGCATTTCTTTTATATTTGTGTCTGACTGTCCAATTGTCTCTGCTATCAACAATGCAGTGATTCATTATGCTGATCACTCAAATGAAACCAACCTCATTTAACACTAAGATAAGGTATAAACTGCAAAAATAGGTTAAAGTTCATCTTTCAGTAGTAGCTGGGGCTCAGGAAAGAAAAGGGAACATCCTGTTGTTCAGATGTTATTTAGTTCAGATGTTATTTAGTAACAGAAGGAAAACTTCCAGAAGTTAATTTTTTAAAGTTGTTTGAAAACATGCTTAATCTAGTTAAATAAACATTTAAATATTTATTTAGCTGGCAAGAATGACAATTTCTGAATTATACTTATTTGTCATAAAATCCCAACATATCAACATGCCCATTATGAAATAGTTTAATGAAAAGCAACAGGTTTCTTAGAGAAAAGTTAACACTAACAGTCACCTTATCTGCAGGAATGAATTGGTTGAAAATGATGGAGTTATGTTACTCTATCTGATATGAGGATTTGTCTCAGTGCTGAAGCTTCCTCTGTAATTTGATGCTCTCAGCAGCTACTTCTCTGCTGACTGCTCCACCATTCACCTTTCTGTTCCTTGACCTTTTACCATCTTTCCCCTTATATCCAGTATCTCTGTTTGCTTTTTCACTGCCACAATTGCACCTAAAGAATTTTATTCTCTAGTGTTATTCTTTTATATCTTATTCCTATTTTGTCTGTTTCAGCACATTACTTATGGTATCCTAGTGTTACCTTTACTTCTTCTTTGTCGTATAGTTATCATTTTGCTAAGTCTTGCTTTGGTGTCAGACTGCTGAAATAACCTCTTCACCTTCCTGTTCACTAAGCCCTTGTAGACCACCATCCCATCCATGATTCCTCTGGGAGAACAACCTAGCAGATTCTCATCACACAGCACTTCAGCTCCTTAAAATGGCCATTTCTGTTGCATTTAACTACATATAACCTTGGAGTGCTTTACTGTGGAGCTTCCTAAAATAACCCTCTGCCCATTTCCTAAACTCATGATGCAACACTTGTGCACTATTTCCTAGGCTAGTGTAGACTTCAGGCCTACAATGTTCCGATAGTAAATTTAGATAAGATGTATTCCACTGTAATAGTAAGGATTTGGTGGGCAGAGAATGTGGACATAGTTTTGAGCAATTCAGATTGTGGTCAGTGTGCACCAGTGGGCAAAAAACCAAAGCGCATAATGAAGGAACAGAATGGAAAATAGTGTCAAAATATTGTAAAAGCTTTATAGTAATGCATAGAAATGGTATGTTCTCAACAGTAACAATAATAATAATAGAAGCAAACAAGCTATTATTCAGCTCCTGTGGTTCCAGTTCAAGGAATATATAGTAGAAACTGAGAAGTATCAGAGATACGCAGGTCAGAGCCATGGAAAATATTACTATCTGAGAGAGACTAAAGAGACTGTAATTGTTTGCTTTAAAGAGGAGATAAGATAAGATAAATTCACACAAACCAATTACAAATACAGAGGAAGATGAAAAGCACTGAGAGACTGTTTTCTTGCAGTACTAGAAGACATTGGTGGGGTGCTTGCATGTGGAATAGTTCCTCAAATATAGTCGTTGAATTTTGTTTTTAACTCTTTGGGTATCAAGGACATCTGCATGGTAGTTGGAGGTAACAGGAGATATGCACGTTTCTCAGTTAGAAACTGAAGGTCAGAGAAGATAGCCCACTGAGGAAAAAACTATACTAAATGTCTAAATCTATTTAATCTCATTTTCAGTTAATTTGAATATAAATAAATTTCAAAGTGTCAATTATGTTCTCACATGAAATTTGCTTTCAACAGACTCACATCAATATACATGTATTTTCCAGTATCTTGAGTGAAGTAATTCATGATTCACCCAAGAGTGTAGAATGTAGATTAAGGAAGAATGTAGAATGTAGAATCAGGTTCCTTCATGATTGATGGTAGAGTTTGAAATGAGTGAAGCTAAGAACGTAAAACTCCTCCAGTTCTTTGCAAAGACAGTTGTGCTTAGAAATTCAGATGTCAGAACTTTTATTACACAATTTCATGGGATTAATATCAAGCCCAATGCTGAACTTCAGTTAGCTGAGATTTATGTTGGGAGAGTGAAATTTTCCCATGAATTTACTCTTTGGTAAAAAATTATTCTGAAATGAAATTACACACAGGCTTAACATTTCTATGTCAGCTTTTAGCTGAGTCTGTCCTGGAAGCTTTCTGCCTTCAATCACTGTTGAACATCTAACTCAGCTACAGCACAGAACCAGGATTACATTGAAACACTAAATGGTCAGCAGTCAAATAAACCACAATCAGGCTATTTTGGATGGCATTCTTTTCCTTATTTCCTTAAAGTTAGGGTCTAAATACAGGTTATGATGGTTAGGAGAGAGTAGGTCCAGAAATCTAGAAAGTATATTATCTTTAGATCAGGACCTGAATTAAGCTATGCGTTTTAAAAAATAGAATATAAAGCGGAGGGGAAATCTGAGGAGTGAAAAGGCGGTGTTCAAATAGGGATGGAACAGAGAAGTTAGGAGAACGAATGGGCCATTGAAATATTCACACACCTAAACATGCCCAGAAATGCTGATAGTAACTTTCATGAAGAGAGATGAAGACACCCCTTACTACAGAAAAACTGATTTGACAAACAGATTTCCTGTAGTGGAGAATAAGAGACAAACAGAAAATGTCTGGCAAAGAAGAAAAGAAATTCAACTAGTTCCAGGGGAAAAGGGTAATGAGGACAAATGGGTTGGTTTGTACTAAAAAGATGAAATGGATCAAGGATCACTTTCTGGGTCCGAGTCCAGGGGTTGTGGTACAGTCCATGTCCATTAAGTTAAATTCTCTCATATCATCAAACAAAGTACTCACATGCAGTATGTGTATTGGGAATGGTTCCTGACTTGAGGTAAGTCTCAAGTGATGCCTTGGCATTATTTGGGAAAGTGCTTGTTGGGCTGGCCTAAAAACATGCTGTTGACTGTGCTATTTAGGTGTGAGAAAAGGTAAGGCCTAATTGCCATCATTCTGTTTAGTTTACTAGTGTAGGTGCAGCCTGGGAGACTAGAGTCCAAGGAGACATGAAGATAATATACAAAGTACTGCAAGATAAAATGGAATGCCATGACCTGAGGACCAAAGAAAATCAGGGAGGAAAAATGCCGGGATTTCTCGCAAATACAGGAGAGATCAAGTCTACAAACCTGCAAAGCATCTTAACAAGAAATATTTATAAAGCCACCAAAGCCAGTATATTTTGTCATCAAAGTGTATCCAGTGAATGGAAGTATATGTTTGCCAAAAGTAAGGATATGAAATATGAATCTGAAGAAGCCTGAAAAACTCTCTATTTAGGTGCACTGCAAAAATAATGATTCTGCTGGTTTTGTACTGGAAGAGATCTAGATTATGCCAGTTTAGAGAAAACATTCAAGAAACTGGTGGTGTTTTCAGTGATTCTTCCAGTGGAATTTCAGAGTATTTTTCTTCCAAAGGGTAAGGACAAAGATTTGACAAGGGAAGGAAAATAGGTAGATTATTAATGTTTCTAGGAAACTGAGAAATGTTCAGCCACAACAACCATTTATGAAAAGAGAACTATTCTTGGGGAAAAAAAAATAAATGAAGATCATGATAAGTATGTGGAAGAAGAATATAACT
This sequence comes from Nestor notabilis, assembly GCF_000696875.1. Lineage (NCBI taxonomy): Eukaryota > Metazoa > Chordata > Aves > Psittaciformes > Psittacidae > Nestor > Nestor notabilis. The sequence continues at coordinate 9,197 of NW_009911308.1, read as the reverse complement.
TCTTTACTGCAATACCACTTTGGAATTTCCATGTTAAATAAGAGGAAAAAACCTGAAAGGAAGAACTCCAAACCTAATTGAATAAGTAACTATGTCAGCAAATGCCACTAAAATAAACAGAACATTAACAATGAATAAAGAGCAGATCAGCAAAAATGTTAAATCTTGGAAGGGTTAAGGGAGAACTGCCAAAAGTCCAGAGGGAGGGTATGAGTGCTGTAAAAAAAGAAAGCAAAGGAAGGATAGGAAGAAAGGAGTTCATAGAAAGATGCTGTTGACCTTGGTCTGAAAATTAAATTGACATTGACCTCGATTCTCACTATCAAAGCTTGGGGCACGTGCAGGAACAGAATTGTTATGGTACTTTTCGGTGATACAATGGCAGTGCCATTAGAGATAATGAGCTACTTAGCAAAACCAGCAAACCTAAAATTTTGCCTGAATCCTACTGTATCTTTCTGTGGGTCTAGTCTATAGTCAACAAAGAAGAGGTTAGAAGGTCACCCAGGAAGGGACCAAATGATCTTAAGAACTAGAACATTAAGAATAACATGAATTTCTGTAGTACAAAGGGAAAGATCACTCACTCAAGAACAGATAGGAGGAACTTCTGCTTTAAGCTAGAAACTTTTATATTAGAAAAAAAAAAAGAAGGGAAAGATTTATATATATTGCTATGGGCAGGATAACTGTGAATACTGATCTGTGATATAAGTGGAGAGCAGCTGACATCTTAAGCTCTGTCAGTGAAAGCATCTGTACTAGTGATAGGGATGTATTACATATTACTCATTAGAATATAACAGTAATTACCTATTATTTTTCCTGGGAAAATAATTTCAGCTGGGTGTTCATGTAGAACATTCTAAGCACTTCCTGTTACTCACATTCAGCAAACATGAAATCAAACTAGATCGGAATGGAAGGACTATTCAAATCAATACAGAAACAAAAAGTGTTTTTCCAGGAGAGGACAAAGCAGCCTGACACTTCTATCCTAGAAAAGTCTGAAGGCTATGGCCAATTCCCTGTAAATCCACAGGAAGAAAGAAGAGTCATACAAGCTTAAGGATGATGTTGTTACAGGCCCAAAATAAAGCAGTCAAATGTACATCAAGGCTGAAGACTGGAAATTACGCATCAGTCTATAAGTATTTGCAGAGGAATGGTAGTGTCTAAGAGGCCAAAACCAAACACTTTTTCAGCCTAGTTTAATAGATTTATGACTAACATAAGAAAACACAGTTGCTCATGATAGCAGGAAGGACTGTGGTCCTAAGGATTTCAATAGCTCCTTTCCCATTTTACACTTCAGAAATGCTGCAGAACTATGCTAAGCAGAAATGAATGAATAGAATGATGAAAATACACAGTAGTTACTTCTACGAGTAAATCTACAGAGTTTTTAAAGAAAAACTTTCCTGTTTGCGTGCATTTATACCTAAGGTTAAACATTAGCCTGAAAGGTGAAGCCCCTTATTGCAACATCAGATGGTATTTTGATTCTAACACTAATGGTCTTTTAATAAACAAAAAGACAAAAAATCCCACTAAAACCTACACCAAGGATTTCAGGAATGTTCTTTCTAAAATTAGAACTCTATCCAGTGTCAATGGCTGACAGCTATGCAGAAACCCACAGATTATTAAACTGTTATGACACTGAAATACTGAGGCCCAGTATTGCTATTTTATTAATTTTTATTAGATGCACAATTATGTCAGGGAATGCATAAACAGAGAGGAAGACAAAAAGCAAGATTTTCAAAGGCACCCAGAAGAGTTTACCAATGGAAATTAGGGTGCCTAATGGGTACTATTCCTTTGCATATAGATTCCATGATTTCTCCAATTAATGATGTTTACAGGGCTACCAGTACATGCAAAAATGCGTGCAATCATAATAATAAATCTGGGGGTTCTGTCAGAGCAACTGATCTGCAATTGGATATATTCTTTCTCTGAAAGATTCTTTCTCTTAAGATCTTCAGTCAAATTTTGCCTTGACTAAAGAAATTGGCCTTATCACACCTCAGTCAAAAAGACATGCTTTTATAACACAAAAAAATATTAAAACAGACTTATTTTTCCACAGTGACTGGAACTGGTAGAAAACCTGTTTTCATGGAGGTATCTAATTTAGAGTGACAATGTTTTCTCCTAAACTATCTGATAACCCCAAGTTAGTCAGCCTGCTCCCAAGAAATCTGACTATATAAAACACTGTTTTTATTAAACACTCCAAAGTATTAATTAATGTTTAAAATAATTTCCTCTTAACTATGTAATAAGGTCTGGAGTAAGTGGTGGACAGAATGTAAGGAGAATCATACCCAAGGATGTAGGTTTCAGCATTGTAAGAAGCTGCCCATGGATCATCCCAACTTCCTTCAGCGGGAGGGGTAGCCACCTCTATTGACAGTCACACCTTGCCAGGTCCCATTTTGCCCTTCACCGGCTTTTCTCCCAAAATACTCATTAAAAAAATTCCCTACAGTGGGCTTTTTTAGTAAGACAACTGAGCATTATGTTGCTCTTTATTAGAATATGCTTAATAATTTGTGCTATTCTGTGGCAAGAAAAGAATTATGAGGAATAGAAGGCATTTCAATGAACTGATGAATGACAGCAGAACTCATCAAACTCTCTTTGAACTTTATCTTTTTGTTATAATTCGGGCGATATGATGGCCACGCAAACAGCTTCATAAAGCACTTAATCTTGTAAATGAATGTTGAGACTTTACTGGTAGAAAGTAGTGACTATTCTCATATTTGCAGGGGGAGTCTATTAATCTATTATACTGTCATTAGCCATGATAATTCTTATAAATATTTAAAGATTTTTTTTTCCACTGGCTTACAGTTAGCTAGTTATGTCAGCCAAGGAATGATTTCCAAGTGATGTAGGGAGACAACATGTACATTGTATTTCACAAGCACAGGCATAAATTCAACAGTGAAAAACTCCTGATGTCATGAACAGAGCTAAAAGAGAGACACTCTCAAGTTATGTATTTATTGGTGTTTGATATAGATAGAGTCATAAAAGTTAATGATGGGAGAGATCTGAGACAAGATTTTGAAAAATGGCAATAATTAAAATAAGGCTGTTAACTGTGCTAAATATGAGTGCATATTTAACCAATTAAATAAAGACCACAGAGATTTTTTTCAGAATCTAGTAGCCTCCATTAAAGGCATTAAAGAAGAATAAACTAATTAAAATTATTTTGATATGGGGGGGTTTGCCATGATACGGTTGATTGACAGAATCTATTTTACTAGATATAAAAGCAGGACCTGATAGAAAGAAGTTTAAGGGATATAAGGGCAGGCTCCTTTACAGCTGACATGGTCTCATCACCCTTATATGGCACCACTAGCATGTTCCAGGAGGCCTTCAGTGGTACGGTTTAGTGATGGACTCGGCAGTCTTGGGGTAATGGTTGGACATGATGATCTTAAAGGTCTTTTCCAACCTAGTTGATTCTATGATTCTATGTTATTATGTGTCCTAAAAAAACCTGGATAACTAAATGCCCTATTACTGTTCTTCCTACGGTAATTTTGGAAAATACACTAAGCATTACTGAAGTCTCTGGACATTGTTGGCTTGCTGAACTACAAGGTTGTCATTTGACAAAAATGTAACCTGAGGACATAGATAAATCAAAGCTAACAAATATGACCACTGCTTCCATGCTGATTCTTTGCTTGGTAACCCAGCTGGAGACAGCAGATGATGTTTCCAGAGCTGCAAGTAAGCAAATACTCATGCGAGGAAATGATGTTCAGCATCCTGAAAAATGAGGACAGGCACACAAAAATTCACAAAAGTTTATAGCCTATTTTTTAGAAGGGGAGGGGGTTGCACTGTGCTCATGGTGAAATAACCTTACATGGAGAAAAAGTATTCTTAATTTTTCAATTCAGTAAAACCTATGCAAAATTTCCATACCACACCTTATCTATTAGGATAAGGTTTGCAAGCCATGTTATATTTAAGCTTCCATTCATTTTGCTTTCTTTTTTATACTTTTCTCATTTTTAAAGTATGTAATTCCACAGTTTCCTCAGTGCCATGCATTTTTGTGATCTTCTAGTTAGAGTAAAAATAGATCTCCCAAAACCTGCAAAATACAGAGTTCATCCACAGATAACCAGCTACTGACAGATCAGTCCCATTATGCACCTTATGGCCAGAGAAAATGGTGAATTATTACAATTTCACACAGGAGTAACAAAATAAAGATTCCCATTTTCAAACTTCTCTCTTCCTCATGGTGAGCAAACAAAACAGAACAGGCATAAATGAAAGGATTAAAATAGATGTTCTGTATGAGCCTGTTAGTTCCATTGACAAGTACTAGTACGACTTTTTTTTATCCTTTTATATGCAGAGAAGGGACCTAAATATTTGCTTCCAACAAACCAATTAGGTGCTCTAATTACATCATTACAAGTAAAAAAAGCATAGAAAAAATTCAGTGGGAAATTACTGATTTACCCACCTCACTTCAAAAAACATCTAGGTGTACACTAGATACTAACTTTTGTCCCTGTCTATGAAGTCTACTCCTGTTTAATCTGGGAGGGTATTCTACTGAAGTGTGGATATTTCACTTTCAAGTCCTTGAAACTTCCTAGGTTTGTAGAGGGACACCCAGTATCAGAAAACTGTACATTTTAACAAGACTTTTTATGTTAAATCACCTCCAGTTTGCTGTTGGTTTTGTTTTCTCTTGACTTACATCCTCAGATAACATTTAATGGTATTTATATACATACAGGTATGGAATTAAAGTGGAATTATTTTCACATAATTAGGTGTATCTGTAATCATAAATTGACCATCTAGATTAATCTGACCAAACATTTTTAATACGAATATATGTATTTCATTTAGAACCCAAGTTTCTTCCACACCTAACAGGAGAGAAAAAGGGACCCCTAGGTACATCTCATATCCTTCTATAAAGTTAAATCTAAAACAGAGCAGGTGACTTGTGCTAAACATGCCTACCTCTTTCCACTGAATATAAAGGTATCTTGAACAACTGGTTCAGATTTAAATGCTATACACTAAATACTTACAAGATGCACTCTTTTAAATTCCAATGTCTAAAGAGATTTTTATGAAATCTCAAAGTACTTATTTTCTCATTTTACTGTCTTAAGAATTTTTACAATACACCCCTCAGGAGTCTTAAGTCTTGCTTAAACAAGATTATAAATACCTTAATTACCTAGGAATTATTTCATATAACTTTGCACATCTAACCTAGTCTAACTTTTACGAATCACTTAAAAGAGACACCTAGTGATTTTGTGTTTACAGTTACATTAACTGAGCTGAATTTCACCCTCTAGGTGTTCTTAAATGGTCTGAACTTTTATTACACCTCCTCCTTAGAAGAAAAACTATGAGATTAAGTTACTGCTTCATAGATACCTTAAATTGTTTTCCTATATGCTTTCTATGTTTATGTCACCATTCCCAGTTCTTTCTAAACCAACAATAAAACATTTACTACTTGGGAGACTAAATAAAATATAAATTGCCTTTTATAATCTGAAATATGATCCTTTATCCATACCTTTCAGAAAGGACTGTAAGGGAAATTGCATGGCTTTTATCAAGGACTGTGAATTAACTATAAACTACTATTCAAGTCATGTGTAAAGATTCAGCCTCTGAAGATAAACTAGAATAGAGAGGATGCCAGCATTTGCTCATGTTTTATAGATACAGTATGGAAATTAGCACTGCCCCAAGCTCAGTTTCACAAGCAGATGTGTGAATTTCAAGTAGCAGTCTTGCTATACATACATATGATGTGTCTTCTTATGATTGTACAAACTGGGAAAAAAAGTTTTCTTACACTAAAAATCAGGTATTAATGAGTACAAAGAAATTTTTACCAAGTAACTCCTTCCCTGACTTGGAAATACTTTCCATATAAGACATGCCGTGGAAATGATTAGACAAAAGGTGATTACTTCACAGGCTTATCAGACCTCTGTTAAAAGGTTGTTGCTGCAACCCCTGGTTAGGGTCACCAGTCCTCCAAAGATAGGATTAAAAACCCCGGCAAAAACAACTTATGTAAAAGACCTCTTTCTCTCTCCTCTCTCTGTCTTTTAAAGGATGAAACATCTTTTCTGTGGCCTTTACAGGCAGGAAGAATGATTTCAAGATTCCTCTTTGATAAGAGACACTGAAAAGTAACATGCAAATTCAGTATCACATAAGAAAATTTTCTCATTTGCACCAAGTTAATTAGCAGAGGTGTTCTTTTGTGGCACAGAGAAAATGAACAGAACACTGCACCCAGCCAGTTATACTCCATACAGGAAAGATGTCCCCATACTAAGTCAAATCTACAAAAACACAAATTACTTGTTTCTTGTATAAAGCAGCCAATAGCAGGATATTCATCTCTAACTGTAACATATAGACAAATGCCAAATAATTTGTGGATATATCTATAAAATGTAAAGCAAATTAATTAAAACCATTACCTTCTCTCACGTTTTTAAGTTGTAAATTCAAAATTTACTGACACTTTCATATGAACTCTGTTAACTCCAGTTCTTATTTTTTACTTTTTCTTGTAAAAGGTGGAATAGGACTGTACATAAAGAATTCAGCTCTCACTTAAACATTGAAAAACAACTCATAATCACTATAAAGTCCTGTGCCATTAGATATATAGCACCACTCTGCCACTTTTTCTTTATTAATTATTTCCTTTTAAATACCAATCAGTGAATCCAGATGTCTGAATGTGAGAGATCGTAGCTGTGGCATCTAGATCCTTCACAGATTCCTAAAGTAAGTCTGCTATTGGCATGGAAACTGAATCACACTCTGTCTAAGTATTTACGCTGCCTTTGGCTTGCTGTGTTATTGTGCATTTATTAATATGCCGGTGTGCTTACATTTTGACTTGGGAATACTCTGTGCACTTTGGCAGAAATCTTATCCCCATTGAAGTCAATGGGAGTTTTGCCATCAACTACAAGAGAGACAGGATTTCATCCTTTGAGGTTTTGTTCACAGGGATGAACAGAGCTTGCCTTAGGCAGGCTCTTCAATCCTCTAAGCCTTCATTACTTATCCATCAAAAAAATCTGCTAAAGGAAGAGCTTAAGCTAAAAGATCCTGGTTGCTCTGTCTTTGTATTATCAGCACAATCATATATCTCCAATTTGGACAAGGGTCAGCACAGAACACGCTCAGATTGAGACTTTCAAAGCACTCACAGAATGGGTGACAGTAGGCTAGGGGGCTTTGGCCCAAAGTTAAAGTCAGGATCCACTGGACTCACAGTTCTGCTAGATCCTTCTTGCTAAAAGCAGTCATGTGCCATATTGCCACGGACCCTCCCCGTGATGATTTTGCACTTCCAACACTATTTGAAAGCCATAAATATTTATAGTTAAAGATACATCTGTAAAAAGAAATAAAAAACAAAAAACAACCACAAAACATCACTGAACTCAAATATTATAAACTGAGATTCATCATTTATTTTGTGAGCTTTTAAAAGCCTTTTAAAGACAGAAAACTCAGGAACAAATTCTAATAGAAATCAAAATAGTTTGAGAATGGAGTTATTTTTCTTTAATTTTAAAATATTGTTTTCCATGAATGGAATGAAAAGTGCTGGGAAATCTTCTGTGTACTTTTCAGTGTCCTGGTTATTTTGCCAAAGAAATCCAGAGCAAATTTATTTTAGTTAAACATTTATTTGGTGGCCACTGTTTCTACAAATATTTTGCTATCCTCACCATTAACCATTTGTTTCTCTGAATGCCAGTAAGTGCCACAATATTCATCTACAAAGAGGTGTAAGGAATTATCGTTCATTAAAGAAAAGTTGCAGAACTAGTTTTCATGGTTTAAAATCTTGGGGTTTGCAGCTCAGTATAATTTAGGTCATGAACCATTCCCACTGCTATATAGCGAATTTCAAAACCTATCAATCCTTATTACCCCAAAGAATTGAAATAATAATACACAAGGTAAATAGCTGTATTTTTTTTTCATATGGTGGAATGCTTATCCACTAGGAAAAGGACAGCCAAGTCCTTTAGTCGAACAGCCAAGTTACCAGAGTAATTCTCCATGTGCTCGCTCTTAGCTTGCAGCAAATAAAACTCAATGTCAGGTTAAGTTCACATCTCCTTAGGGTTAGGCATCTGTATGTCAACAGCTAGATCAGTTTAGCTGATGTGAAATAACTTCTGAAGCCAGAATAAACTGAGCATATATCTAAGTTGAAAGTTGAATGCTAATATTTAGGTTTTATTTATTTTTATTTTAATAAATATAGTATTTTGGCATGGATATCTGAAACGGACCAGCATTTGGTTACAGTGCTTATGATCTGTCTGCACTTTGTATCTACTACTCCTCAAAGCTACGTAAGTTAGAACCTTTTTGGATTACCAGTGTAGTCCAAAGCTCTGCCTGTCTATATATTTTAGCTTTCCTTTTCTAAGTGACAGGATATTCTGATTACAGAAACATGTCTGGCTCACAGATTTCAAATTTCCATTGAAAACTGCCTTTCTTGTCAGTTCATTGACATGCCTTAGAAAGCTTACTTTTCTCTACTTTGCCCACTGTCAGCAGTTATCTACCAGTGGTCTCCTATTTTGTCATATGAGGTTACTATTTTGAGCTGGCACATTTTGCCCGGTTTTGAATTGCCTTCTGTGTATGTTGTCTTCTGATCAATCTTTCTCTGGGAATTCATATGAAAACTGTAAGAGAGCTCAATATTGCTTATTGTTCTCTCCATTGACCTAAGTAGAATAGATTCTGAGGAAACCACGGATGTGGAAACAAATGGCCAACACATTCCTACCAGGAAAAAAAAAAAAGCGCACAACGAATGCTAAGGAAGAAAACAACTTCATATTACTTTTTAAGTAATTCCTGGGCATTAATCATACTATACCTTCCCCAGGAAATACTGCAGTTCAGATGGAGTCGACATAGAGAGCAAAACTGTTTGTGCCGAAGACCTAGTAGCCACAGTATGCACTTTTAATAGAATCATAGAATGGTTTGGGTTGGAAAGGACCTTAAGATCATCTAGTTCCAATCCCCCTGCCATGAGCAGGGACACCACACACTAAACCAAGTCGTCCACAGCTCTATCCAACCTGGCCTTGAACACTACC
>NW_009911307.1:50407-63063 GCF_000696875.1 Nestor notabilis | reverse complement strand
GGAGGGCAGCGCGGCGGCGGCTGTCAGGGCCTCCGGCGCCGCTGCGTGCGCTCCCCGGGGTTGCTTCATCGGGCGTGCTGGATGTGGCAGACGAGACAGAGAAGCCGGCCCAGCAATCGCTGCTTTGCTCGCCCCGCTGAAGTGCTTTAATGAGTCGTTTGCTTGGGAAGCGAGCTCTGCACTGGCTGCAGTTACTTTTCTAAAGCTGTGTGTTATTTAGTGCATGCAGGCTTAATAGATCCACTAATTTAATGCAGCCCCTTTGATACCGCAAGCGGCCTTTGCTGCCATGGCTGTGGGGCGGGCCTGCGCGAAGCTGGCATGGTTGGTTGTCTAGAAGCTGTATGAAGACCCAGGCATGGCTAAAGAGTGCACATCTGCTGCATGGAAAAGAAAGTATTTCTCTGAAAGTTACTGCATGTTTCTTTGAAATAGGGGGACACAGAAATTCTTATTGGAGATCTTTGTTTTTCTGCATACTAAGTGCTTGAAATAAAGCAAGCTTATCTCTAGAACTCGGTGGGATTATTTCTAAGCACTCGGTAAATCTACTGGAAATAGATTGCATTTTTCATCTGTTTTCTTTGGGAGGGTTGTAATGTTTTCCTTTCTGTAGGAGATCATGGTGGCCCAAAGGGTTTCTAGAATACATTTGCTGTTCTCCATTCTGGCTGCATTCGTCATCTCTGCCCTAGCTGAGGAACACGTAGGAGAGAGTCAACATGGAAATATTCGCCTTGATAAGAACTTGGTACAAGATAAAGAGTATGTGTTCTGTGTTCTAAAAATGTAAACTTTGCTTCTTAATGATTTGCTTATCTCTTAAGTCTTGTTATGTGAGTTGGACGTAAGCCTGGGAACCCTTTTTCCCAGGATCTTGTATGACTGCCTAGAGTCAGATGAGAGACATGTTTGTTCAGTAAGTTTGTAGAGTTTTTAGACTTAGAAAGGTCTCTCTGGACCCTTTAGCCCTACTCATAAAGACTCTTCTACAGGAATCCTGCTTACCTAGACCAACATTATTTTAGACAAAAGTCACATTCTGAACAGGTAGAGTGAGAAGGGGGTTTTCTCATTTGCTTCTTCATACAGACAAAACAGTGGTAGAATAAAAATCCCTAGAATACTGCGTATTTGACTGGGAAAGATCTTCCTTCAGTTCCTGCTCTTTGGAAGACAGCTAGAGGAGATTCTGGGCACTGCTTCAGTTGTTTTGATAACCCGCTAAGTAGGCCAGAAGAAATAGAAATAGCTATCTAAGGCATTAGAGACCACTACAGCACCTGTAACAACCAACCTTTATGCCCCCTTTGTCTTAGTATAAAACAGTAGCTTTCAGTTGTCCAGGGTGCTTTTAGAGATATGATGTTTCCTGTGTACGTGACTGATCAAAGACTAAATCTGATGTAAACAGAGCATTAAATATTAACTGATGGCTATGTTATGAAGTTTGTTTGGGTTTTTTTTAATTAGCCACATCATGGAACATTTGGAAGGTGTTATTGAGAAACCAGAATCTGAGATGTCTCCACAAGAACTGCAGCTTCATTACTTCAAAATGCATGATTATGATGGCAATAATTTGTTAGATGGGTTAGAGCTTGCTACTGCTATATCACATGTCCACAAAGAGGTAGGTGGAATTTTGTGTTGGCATATGTATTTGGAAACAGTTCTGACTCTCTAAAAACAGTTCATAGTAAAACAGTTACAACACATCTTCAGTGCACTTACAGTTTTGCCTGAAAATAAGGTTATTTCCCCCCCTGATAATTTTGTTTTGATTTACAAATATGCTAGCTTTATCACAGCTTTTCATGGCACATTGCAGTTTTTAAGAAGTCTCCATTGTAGTTTCAACTTTAGAGTGAGGAAGGACTGTAGAGTGAACATGATTGGTCAGAGGGGATACTTTGGTAGGCAGGGATGGGGAGAAATTAAAAATAATCCAAAATGGGATAGTGCTCACAAGGGCTTATAGAACTAGCACGTGATACGATGCTCTTTGAGGTTCTAAGACTGTTGGTTTTAACTCCAAACTGTTACTGTTGTGATTACATGAACCATAAGCAACCTCTTGCAAAAAAATTAGTATTAGAAGAACCGATCATGGTCTGCCTTTGTTTTAAACATGAATTCTCTTTCCAGCTAGGAACATCTAAGGACAAGGTAGGAAGATATAATCATTAGGAAGACAGAACTAACACACCATCTCATACTGACTTTTTGGTAGTTACAATTCAGGCTAGCATAGCTTCCTGTTTACACCATTTACATCATTACACATTCTGCTATTCAGCTTTTAGAACTTTTGGCTAAGAATGTTAACTGGATACAGAGTGCTTGTTCTGAAGCCCAGAGAACTTGGACTTCATAGGCTTGCACCTGGTAAAAGTTGCTTATCCTGGTATAAATTATACATGAAAGTTGGTGCTGAATTAGGCACTGAACATGAATAGCTTAACAAAAAACTGGTCAGGAATCTGTGACATGTGCCACTAGATTGGAAACAATGCTAAACTGTTCAATGTGGTTTTGGGTTTTGTAGGAAGGTGGTGACCATACGCAGGCAATGAAAGAAGAGGAGCTGATTAGTCTAATAGATGATGTCTTAAGAGATGATGACAAGAACAACGATGGATACATTGACTATGCAGAATTTGCAAAATCACTGGAATAGCCCCCCCAAGCAGGGGGCTTATTTCTCCTTCTAACTAACTACATAGAAATGTGAACTAGTATAATGTGATTCATTACTGTCTTTTATCAACCTCTGTGCTGTGAGAAGGAGAGGTGGACTAGTTCCAGATGAATTTATTTGGAAGTTGTATGTATTAAGAGACTGGCTAACTCAGAGCAAGAGCCATGTTTGACTTTGTATCTTGAAGCATCAGTAGTACTCACATAGGGTACAGCTGGCAAACTCTTAAGTAGTTGTGTATGAATACTAAAGAGATCACATACAATCTAAGTTCGTATTTTTGTGTCATTGGGTTACATAGTATTTTTTTGCTTACATCTTCCATTTAAACTTACAAAATACCCAGTAAGCAAGAGAAGATTACTGCATATAACTGTATTTCAAGGACAAATATTTCTACCTTCCCACTAATTTCAAAGGAAATTTGCACATAAGTACCAGGTGCTTGAAACAGCAATTTTAGAGGAAGAGTCACTTACATTTGAGGTCCACATGATACCTATGGACTTTTAAAACAATCTTTGAAGAAATCTAGTATTTCTGAATATACCTATATCCTAGCATACCCTTGTATTTCACATATAAATATATATATATGTTTTTCAATTTCTTCTCAACTTTCACAGATTTACTTTTTATATCTTAATTTACTGATTTTTTTTTCGTCTACCTTCCATGGTGTTTTCTTAAAAAAATGAAAGTATTTTTATTACATTTATATGTTGTATTAACGCTGTATAGCATTTACTAGCGTAACTTCTGCTATCTCATTTTGAAGGTCACAGTAACAGTAAACCAGTTTAATACAAGAGTTTCTGTTCAATTTGGTTTTTACAGTATTAGCCAGCAGGATTATCTAGGTGAGAAGATAATGCTGCCTTGTTAAGGTTCAAGTTCATATTCCTTGACGCTTAAATTATGGTATTAGTTTCAGGAGGTATTTCATAACTAAGAGTCTCAAGGTACTTGAGTGTTTGCGAATTAACTTGGTTCTAGGAATGTTTTCACTGTCTTGACTCAGTATTTGGTAAACCAAGCAGTGTAAGGATATTGGGGAAGTGATGTATTGCTGTGTTATTGGTATTTGATTACTTTAGAACATAACCAAAGTCTTAAATTGCATTCAATCATTATCCAGTAATAGAAAATCTAAATGTTAGTGTATTTCTGTAATATGTATAAAGAGCTATTTTCTGTACAAAATTATTCTTATACAAGAGAAACACATTTGTAAAAGAAATTATTTCCTCTGTTTAAATGTTTGTGCAATGACTTTTAAGTGTCCGACTTTTTTCTTGTGCTAATTATTTATTTTGATAGCTTTGGGGGCAGGCATTATGCTGATTATACAAGCAATAAAAATAAGTTGGGGCCTGTGCACTCTGGACCTAGACACACAAGGCTGGAAGTCCTAGTGAGGAATGTACCTGATTTTCTGATCTATTTTTAAGTCAGTCTCTGTTACTAGAAAGAAAGTTCTTTCAGTTAAATTTTTTTTAAATACCTCTTTTCAGGATATTTAATCTGGAGTGAATGTTGAATCAGAAGAAAGTATAAAAAATGGTTGTGGGTAGGAGGGGAGAAGAGGTTAAGCTCCTTGGCTTTGAGCACTCAAAGCAGCTTTCCTGTAGACCTCCTGCCTCTTAAATGCTTATTGCGTAAGCCTCTTGAGTTTTGGATTTATTTGGGGTAAAAAAGCAAGACCAAGAAACTGACTTTTATGCACTTCTCCTAAAAGTCATGGTTGTCTTACCGAGTGCAGTCTATAAACCTAGTCCAGCATCCACCTGTGGGGCACATTCATACACATATGCTGTATTTAGATACATGTTTATTAACTGGTATCCTATGTGGCAAGACATGCACCATAGAAGCTTTATATCAGAAACAATTACGATAAACGCAGTTAATGTGAACATTATTTACCAACTATTTTAAACTTGGTTTTAAGGGTTCCAAATTATGTATAAATAGAAGAATTAACTTACTGAGAGTGGAGAGCAAAATTGTCACCTTGGATTTCATGATGCATGAAGAAAGACCAAAACAAAATTTCTTCTTTCGTGGAAAGAACAGTCCAAGAAATGCCACCCAAGCTGAAACCTGCATCATTGCATCTTTACTCAGCCTCCTAAACCAAATACACATACTTAATTAAGTGCACTTAAAGATAAATGGTTTAACAGCTGTCTAGGAAGCTTTCTCGGTTACTAAGAAGCACGGTGCAAAATTGCTGAGAGCAATGGTGAGTCAGACTTTTTTTAAATGTAACTAATCCTCTGCTAGTTGTGGCTCTTGCAGCACCCTAAATACAGTAGAACAGGTAATAGATAGATAGACAGTATTTTCTATTCATATATATAATACAGGAAATACATCTTTACAGCAGAAGTACTCATCAACTATAAAGCTATTTTAGCTTCCACAGAACAGTACTATTTCCATTTCACTGATAACAGCAGAAGGGTGTATGATTTACTGAATGTCAATTACATCCCTGGGAGAAACAGAAAATAGGAAGAATGATCTTGTTCATGATCTTCACCCCTTCCTAGACTATGAACCCAAAGGATGGGGATTAGTTTTCCCCACTGGAGAAGAACACATCTGGCCCTGCACTACTCTGTGCTATTGTGCCCAGTTTAAAGTATCCAGATTATCTGCTTTTATCTCACAAAATACTGCATAATCTAAACAGCTAAAGAAAATACTTGAACTGGTTCTTGACTTGGTTCTCAAATTTCTTCCTATTTTGAGCAGGTTTTTATTAGTCAATCTAGGTCATAGTCTCTATACGAAGGAGAAAAAACAACTGCTTGCCCAGTGCCAGTCAGGATGCTGTTAATGACAAGAATGACTGCCCAGAATGTCCCAGCAACAGTTTGATCAGCATATCCACACAGACTTCGCTACCTTTTTTTTTGTTATTATATTAATCACCTATAGCCTCCAACAGTCTTAGATTCGTTAAGGAATGGTTACAGACTTACAAATCTTCATTTTGTCTAAAGTACTTTTTACTACAATTCACAAGCAGAAGAGATTCAGGAAAAATGTCATAATCGATACAGCCACTAGATAGCGTTCTGACACTGCACACTCGTTCTCTGTGGTCTCTAAGCTGGAACTGTGTCACTAACGTGCCTGATTACAGGCAAGGCTTGCTCGTTTGTCTTCCAACACCGCATTGCCAATACAATGCCCACATTTTTATTGGTTTACACCTGACAAAAATTAACCATACCTGAGGACCGTTACTGGTAATTTTCATTGTTTAGGGAATCCAAATTAACTTGAAGTGATAGTAAAGAAACTAGCATTATAATATTGTAAGTACAAATAATTGTGCAACAGGAAGGCTTTCTAATAGAAGCACCAGGCTTGGCCTGACTTTCTTGATCATCTGTGGTTGACCTATCTACAGTGGTCTCAACCAACATTAAAGAACATTAGAGGGGTTTAGGAGGACCTGAAGTCTTACAGGTTTTGCATTAGATGTCAGTAAGAGCTCCTGTCACTGTTCTTACAAGTCATAGGTCCAGTGTGGTCTGACCAGCCATTTTTGTTTAAGGTGAAGTCTTTTATTTCCTCTCCCCCATCACTGTCTCACTGACTGCCCATTGCACCATGAAACAGCTGCATAATGTTCTAAGGTTATAGTAGAAAAGATAGGGCAAGGATCATTGCATGTCTTAGTCTGGATTACTTATTATCAGAAGGAATTTGTGTTCTAGACATTTCATCTGCACAGATCCTCTGTGCACAATGAATGAGACCCATTATAAGGGCAGTTACTGCTGACTTACAGAAGAGTTCTCTGAAGTTACACTTTTCTTCCCATTCTTCATGCTAAATTCTGAACAGTAGCCTACGTCTTCAGGGCTAATACATACTGTAATTGTCAGTACCTTCCTCAGCCGAGCAGCAGCTCTACACGTAGGTAGAGGGCAGTATAACATATGACTCAAAGTCTGCTGCCAGATATGGCATTTTACAAGAAATCAGTACTGCACTGAACATAGTGTCCACCTCTGCCACTTGATATGAGTGACTGACAGAACTGGATTTCAAGAAGGCAGATAGATAGCAATAAACTCAGAGAATGGGTAGGGAAGCTCTCATAGGAGGCTAATCTAAGGGAAAAACAAATTATGGACAGCTGTCAGTTCCTTCAAGAAATGCTAATAAGAAACTAAGTATAACATCTGCCATCATAGAGGAAAGTAAGGAAATTCAGCAGAAGTCAGCTAATTTGTAACCTTTTAATTGACCGCAAGCATAAGAGAGAATCTGTAAAGTAGAAACTAGGTCAGCTGGTTGAGAACCCAGCATAATACTCCACTAACTGGGGAGGATGGTGCAAGCAGTTCATAAAGACAAAATGCACAAGATGCAACTAGCAAAACTTAACAAAAGTAAAAGAAATTTTACAGCTAAGGTGGTAAGAGAAAAACAAAGGGAAGTTTGGACCACTGCTCAAAGATCAGGGGGTACCATCAGCAGAGGACATTAAGAAAGCCAAAGAGTTTAATGTCCTTTTTTTTTTCTCCCTTTTTCATCAATTTTTTGCTAAAAAGGTCAACAGAAAGCAACTATTATCAGGAAAAAGGAGTAACATTTCAGCCTACAGTATGCAAAACCTGCTTAGAGAGTAACCAGTTCAGTTAGATGTTTTCCAGTTGCCTGAGCCTGATTAGCTTCACTCTAGGAGTCTTAAAAGGAGAGTGGAATCACGGCTGCAAATGTCACATAGCTTGAATTTATTTATTTTATTTTTTGCAAGGCCTTTAGCAATACTTCCTATAATATCCTCATGAACAGGCTAGTGAACTGTGATCTATATGAAACTGCTGTGGGAAGGGGCAGGAGGTCAAGTCTAGTTGGATAATTGTCTCCACAGTGTAATTCCATCGTAATCTCTCAAAATACATGTGTTTTGCAAGGAATTCTGTGGACCTCATTCCCATATCAAGTTTTATTTGACGTTCTTTCATTGAAGGCATAGAAGATGAAGTATGACTATTAGACTTGAAGATGGAGCAAGGAGAGACTGCAGGTTTTATAGATGTTAAAAGATCAGAATTTAAAATGATCTTGATATATTTAGAGAAGTCATCTAAAATGGATGGAATCCATTAGTGCAAAATACCATGCTTACACAGAAATCCTAATCTGTTTTTGCCTAACTGTCTAGGTACCAGTCACAAGAGAAAAATTCAGGGACTGCAGTGCAGCTGAATATGAATGGCAAAGTCCTCATGTTGGGATGTCTAAAGGGTCTTAAAGATGTCTGAAAGAGTCCATGTGGGCTGAACCCCACTCTTACAGATTCATCTGGAAGACTTAAGTGTACTGCACTTAAGAAAGACATGAACTAGTTGGCAAGAGGCTAGAGGATATCAGCAAAAGTGGACAAAGGGCCAGAAAACATGAGGGAAGATTGAAAGAACTGCAGGGGTTTTGTTGAAGAAGTAACAGCTGAGAAGGAAGAAGGTTAATAGTCTTTAATAAAAACTGATGCAGAGAATAAGAAATTAACATGTTCTTGGTGGAAAAATTAGGAAGAATAAAACAAAGAATAAACCAAACTGCTTAGGAGATTTAGATTAGACCTTGGGCAAAACTTATCAACAATAAGTTATTGTGGCTTGGGGTTACACGATTGTTACTTGGTCTTGGATAGAAAGGTGGAGGTAATGATTTCCCCAGATCCCCTCCATGAAAGCCCCTCTCTCAGTGACTGTGCTCAGCTCCAGGTCTCAGAGAAGTCTTCTCTAAGATCACAAACCATCCTCCTCTCTCCCTGCTGTAAGCCTTTCCTCTTCTCCTTAATCATCTGTGTAGACTCTTAGCGAGCCAGCCATATTCCAGTTTTCTCCTAAGCCGTCTAGATGTTAGTTTTACATCTCCTTACCATCATAATCCATTTTCCCTCTTGAAAGCCCCTGAAAACTTGTTGGTCACCTCTACCTTCCCATCACGCAGTTCTTTAGTCCCAGAAAACAATGGCTTTTCAGACAGTCCTGCTGCACTCAAGTCCTTGCTGCGTGGCAGAGCAGTCTGCAAACAGCAATGTCCTGCTCAGTCCTGTCAGGGTATGCTCATGTCAATAGCATCTAAGTGCAAAACCTTACCAAGTTCCTACTGAGTATGTTTCAAAATGTGATTGTTAGGAGCCAGAAGTGGACATTTTATACAAGAATGAGGGGAAAAAAGCATATCCCTGACTCCAAGATAATGCTTTGCTTATGATGCAAGTTCTAGCTCCAAAGCACAGGGACACCAAAGCTTTTTCATAAAAAAGAACAACAGTAAAAACACTGTTAAGTCTTTAAAATGACAAAGTGAATTTCCTAGCCCTGTTTTCAGCAAGTAGTCAACTATATTTGTTGATGCTGAGAGCACAGTGTAAGAGCATCCACACTGAGTCAAAACAAAGGTCCATCTAGCCCACGAGCTTGCTTCAATTGGTGGCCAAGAACAGATGGTAATGGAATATTAAACAGAGAAAGCATGGTGTCATGCTTCTCCCAGATACACACACAGGCCTGAGCAATTTGATTTCAACAACAAAAACAACTGAAGTCAGGAGCTCAGAAAGATCAAGGCTTAAATGTTAGAGGCTTTCAACATTATTAACTAAAAACAAGTTCTCATGGGACATGGGCAATGTCCCCTGGTCAATGACACATGCTGGGCAGACTTTACTGTTGACGTTGCTATGCTATAACCCTCAATACAAGCTAAGGGAATGATGCAGTGAGCAAATAGTGATCCCAGGAGACTACATTAATGCAGTGGTGTAGCACAACTATACTGCTTCCAGATGTCACATTCTTCTTAAAATGAGAGACTCTGAAAATTGTCTAATGAATCTGATTGCTCTGGTTTTGGTCACACTTCAAGAACCATCTTTGAAAATGATCCAATTATGAGAAAGCCCTAAGCACATATTTTGAAATAAATCCTCTTTCAGAACCTTATGCTTCAGAACTTATTTTGTCATAAAACCAGAAATAAGCCACAAAACATATATGCTGAAAAATAATGTTGACTTCAGTCTCATCATGTGTGGCCCACAGCCATCAGACACTGATATGTTGGCACAAATCATGACAGGTATGGGGTTTTTTTTGGACCCAGGAAAGAGTACTGGGATGAGTAAAATGAGATTTGAATGCTGTTCCATTTGAGAGAGGTCTCCAGGGACTGTGCAGAAGGGACTGTAAAGGCATGTTGTCAACCTCAGCATGGATTGCATGTGAATCAGGAAACACCCAGCTGAGGATTTTAGACAGCAGAACATGCAGATATGACTAGTCTCAGGGAAAGAATATGTCTGCTTAGAATGCATGCAGAGTTGTTTAGAAACCTTACGTATGCCACCATAAATCTATGAGCACATTGGCACTTACTAGTTAAGATCTCCAAAGGTCGCATAACACATATACGTACACACACTGAGGCAGGAACCACTTTCAGTAACCAAATAATTCTGTCACCAGGCAGCCTAAAACTATTCAAAGGCACCATTTCTAGCCAAGACCAACAGATTTGAAATATTTCTTGAATCTCTAGGCAAATGAATTTTCAGGATATGACAAGCCAAAAAGCCTTTAGGAAAACCTCCAAGCAGATGATCTAATTTTTTTTAGCCATCATCTCTCTTAAACACCTTGACCAGTTTCCTTCAGCTCTTCCAAAAAAATGTGTCCCAGAATAAGATTAAGCCTGTGAAGTTGTAGGTGTATAGGGCTAATTTTGGCAAAGTGAGGAATAGGAATAAAATCAAGTTTATAATGGAAACATAAGGACATTTGCAGTTTACTGAATACTGTTCCATGTGATCTATATAATGCATGATCTTTGCATCGTAGCAAAAATATAAAGTGCTTTTATTACCACCAAGGGAAAAGATCACTTCCTCCATATGAAGTCCTACCTAGGAGAGAAAAAAGACCTGGCAGGTCATGCAAGCATTTTTGCTTCCTCCCACTAAAATGTTTATAAGATCCAGATTCATTTCCTAAGGTCTGGCTGGAGGGTTTGTGCAGAGTATTACACCATGTTGGCAGTGCAGAATGATGACAATTTCTGACTGCAGATGTGCCTCTACCACAGACCTTATTAAAATTGCAGTACGGATTGACATATCCAACTAGCTTTAAATTAGGCAGCTAAGGTACGGCTAGCACCATGGCAACACCATTACAGAGCACAGCACAACTGCAAAACCCTCTATAAAAGCAGAGCACAGTAAATGGTCAGATATTTTTTTGCAGGCCATCCTGAACACTGTCTTCCTGGGATAATGATAGTAAATGGGCCTAAGCTATCTAGTTTAATAGGAATTCAGGGTCGTCAGAGCTCTAAAACATCTGAAGGCCCAGTAGCGTGGGTAGTTAGATAAGAATATTCTGGGTGGTTATAAAGTCTGCCTCTAGATAATTCCCAGCCAATAGCTCCTACAATTCACATTGATGTCCAGTTTGGGAAAACATAACACATATGCAGAGTTTTTACCGAGATTTGGAAATTTTCTGAGTTGCGCAATGGTTAAGGAGAAACTCCTCCAGGGACCTTACACAAGCCTTCTCAGATTCCTGTGGCAGTTAGAGGTCCTTTCTAGGGGCTTGTAAAGCTCATTCTGATAAAAATATTTTTTTTGGGAAAGGGAAAGGGTTATACAGGCTGCAGATCAGAGAGCACATTTCCACCCAATATGCAATCGAGCTGTCATCTGTGGATACTATTCCCAGAAATAGTGTTACTTTAGGTCTGCTAAACCCCACCTCACTTGTGACCTGCACCCATGCCACTTATTTCTGGTCATCAAATGGCCTTTCAACACAACCATCTCACCTGCGGACAACTCATTTCAGTCTGAAAGCTTTTCCTGTTGACCTCTCCAGTATTGTTTTGAAATGCAAAGAAAAATACCCTGATTCTGTGGACCAAATTAAAGTCATTCTAAAAGCCACTAAACTAATTCACCTGCAGGAACAAGCAACTTCAGCCTCATGTTCAGACCAGCAAGGATATCTGAAAAACTGCTCCTGAGGATCAGGATATGACAGGGAATGCCAGTGAGAAATATGACAACTGGACAGCAGTGGAGAAGGTAAAGGGTGAGCAAAGGAGAGCTATAAAGCCACCATACACACCCAAACCTGAGATGTGCTCAAACTTAAGCCATTAATGCCATCTTCCTGAATTGTGCTCCCTAGTAGCATAACCTTAGTCTGCCTAAAACAACTTCTGTCAAGAACATGGGCTACAATATGGGACTAAATATGTCAGTGGACCAAAGTACAGCCTCAGAAGACATCAGCCATTATGGAAAACGTTAAAACTGTAAGAATGTCTACCAAGTTGAGAGCCTTGGACATGAAACCTCATATGCTCACCCTGTTTATCTACAGCTCCAACTTCAGCCTGAGCACTAACCACTGGGGAGCATCTAACTCCAAATGTTTTTTCTGCTCCCTCAAGAACTGAGAAAGTACAGTTACTCTCCCAAAATTTGTGTTGAAGTGACTTTTCAGTGATACATGAGATTGGAAATGCCATGACTATTCATCTAGGCATCAATACCACACACAACACATCAGTTTCTGGTGACACATGGCATGGGAAATCTCAGCTCAAGCAACTGAAGCCTGGCAAAATTATAAACAATCAGAAACAAGGCCTTCTAATGGAAACTGTTAGACAGCGTCAGCTATTGGACCACTGTCATCTTCACAGCCAGAGTGATTTAATCTGTCAGTTATGTGAGCACTGGGAGTGATGAATAGGTCTTTGTATTTATTCACAGCAAATATGCACCCAAGATGACATATGATGTGGGGTATTTTTTTTTTTTGTCCATAGTCCACTGGCCCTCTAGAGAGCCATGAGTCCAGAAAGAGGCACTGCGAAGGTGGCTGACTAGTGTCCCTCATCCCCAGCTTAA
>NW_009911307.1:24772-50376 GCF_000696875.1 Nestor notabilis | reverse complement strand
CGACTTAAAAACCCCATGTCAATAAATCTGTTTTCCCCTCAGTTTTAGCTATCTCTGATGACCACATTTATAATCCAGGTGGCACAGGGCTCCTCTGCAGAGCCATGCCACTTAAACCTGGCAGGGCCATGCTAGCAGCTCAGAGTTTTAGGGTGACCACACTCCAAGAGGCACTCAGCTGTGCTCTCAGCACGGGAAGCAAAGGAGGGGCACAAGGTTGACCAAGCCAAATGACTCCTTTGCAGAATGACTTCACACTTTATTAGTGAGTGCACTTTTCTGACTCCTTTTCAGCAGCACAAAAGGACCATAACAGGGCCAGCAGCTCATGTCATGTTTTTACCTGCTGTAATTGAAAGCAGAGTATGCTCTATCATGTGTTAAAATAAATAAATAAATCTTTAGATAAAGCTGGTTACAGCTCTGCCAAGCTCTGGGGGACATAGTGGTCCACTCTTCCCTGGCAGCTGCCTGGGCTGAAAATCGGATGAAAAGAGCCACAGGGGGACAACAGTGAGGTTTACCATCTGGTCAAGGTCATTTATTAGCTTAACTTTTCTAATCCTTGGGAAGCTAGTGGCAACTAGTCCTAAGCCATATTCCTTCACTGCCATCGGTAAAAATGCTAATGCCCAGCAATTCGAGCAAAATGAGATGATTGTAAAGCTTCCAAAGATATTTCCAAATGCCAGCCAAAAACTCTCTGAAAAGTCTTAGGTTAAGATAGGTTACTACATACTACCTCTACAACCCCTCCTCCCGGGACAGGTACAGCTTTTGAACTAGTCTGTGTTGTAACTAGTGTGAAAAACTGGAGTATATCACTGGCCACACTGCAACACATTCCATTTCATTTTGGCACCACCCCCAAAGATTATTTCTATCGTTCAGATGAATATGGTCTATTTACTTTTCTCTCTTATTCTTGTGATCAGTTATTTCTTAGCACTTAATCCCAGTGTGGACAAGG
The DNA here is from genome assembly GCF_000696875.1 of Nestor notabilis. Taxonomy (NCBI): domain Eukaryota; kingdom Metazoa; phylum Chordata; class Aves; order Psittaciformes; family Psittacidae; genus Nestor; species Nestor notabilis. The sequence goes on along the minus strand of NW_009911307.1, from coordinate 49,406 downwards.
TGCTCTGACTTTGTTATCTCACGGAGACCTTAAACAGTATGAGCGATGTTTTTCCTCTCTCTTTTCACTTCCTGAGCTACCCTTAAACATACATACGCTTGTCTTAAGGGTGAGCTGATCCTGGGAGGAAGCACAGCAGAGAAGAGATCAGTATGAGTGACTGGGGATAGTAGTATAGGATTTGGAAAGGAGGCGGCACAGCTGCCTCCACCAGATCTGTGCTGGGGAATTGACATATTATAGCCACAGCTCAAAGACTTGATTCCCTGCGGTGCTACTGGGATGCCGTGTCCCTTGTGGGCCACAAACATTTTCTTGCAGGTCAGGCCTAGGTTTCTGGAGAGCACCCTTCCTCCATCTTCAGTGAACAGCTGGACCGAGGGCCTCATCAATCTTTACTCTGGTGTACCATGGAGGTTTAAATGGTGGTGACCATCACTACCAGAAAGCAAGCCATGCCCCCAGAAGCAGAACTGTCAGGGCTGCCTCCTAACTTTTATCTTATCCAGCCATTGCAAAAGAACCTGTTGAAGTGCTGGCAAGCCATGAACTATAAGTAGGCACTTAAATCCACCTCTGTTCAATGAAATGACAGGAATGAAGTGCTTAGAGCTAAGTGTGTGCTTAAGTCCTTCACTGAAAGGCATAAACCTTAAACCGAGGCAATTGTCAGAGGATGGGAGATAAGGGGAGAAGGGAATGTTCACCTACAGCCATTACTTCTGAAGGCACAAGAAGTAGTCTACTGTTCAATGTGAGTGAAGCCAGCTGCATTTGGGAACCATCAGACCAGAAATGAAGTTAGGCTGGGACACTACACAGGGATACCTTTTGCCATTTAAACATTACAGAGAAAGACCATGCAGTACCATACCTGTAAAGATGCATGCCACTTCAGGTGGTTCATAGGTTCGTTGAACAACCATCAACCCAGACAATTAGAGAGAAGATACCATCTTCTCAGTGCATTCTCTCCTTTTGATCGACAGCTCCCAGAAGCCATGCATGATTTTCACAAGGCGAATAATAAGCTGTCAGTCATAGGAAGCCTAAGAGTGAGCCACACAGAAAATCAACACGATCTGAAAACAATAAACATGTCAAACTGTAAAAACGGTTTCCTTCTTTAAAAATAAAGTAAGGGAGTGATTTGAACAAGCAAGCTTTGGCTTACAAGTAATACTCTAGCCATCAACAGAATAGGAAGAAAGTATCTATTCGTGTGCTCCCCTGAGTGGTTTGATAGGAATCATGCTGAAATTATGTCTTGATAGGAATTTGCCCAGTGTTATCCCTTGCTTTCCAGGCTGCATGACTTCTTCCCTGTAGACATCAAGTTAGGGAACAAGGAAGAGAAAGGGAAACTGCAGGACAGTGAAATGGGAGAAAATCACGTCGTGGTTTAAGCCCAGCTGGTAACTCAGAACCACGCAGCCGCTCGCTCACTCCCCCCATTCCTGGAGGGATGGGGAGGAGAATCAGAAGAATGTAACTCCCACGGGTTGAGATAAGAGCAGTCCAGTAACTAAGGTATAATACAAACCACTGCTGCTACCAATAGTAATGATAAGGGAAATAACAAGGGGAGAGGACACAACTGCTCACCACCCGCCAACTGATACCCAGCCCGACCCAAGCAGCGATCTGGGCCTTCTGGGTAACTCCCCCCAGTTTATATACTGGGCATGACGTGCTGTGGTATGGAATACCCCTTTGGACAGTTCGGGTCAGGTGTCCTGTCTCTGCTTCCTCCCGGCTTCCCCTCGTCCCTGGCAGAGCATGAGACTGAGAAAGTCCTTGGTCAGAGTACACATTACTTAGCAACAACTAAAAACATCGGTGTTATCAGCGTTGTTCCCAGACTGAGAGTCAAGAAACACAGCACTGCCCCAGCTACTAAGAAGGAGAAAAAATGACTGCTGTAGCTGAACCCAGGACATCACAGAGGAACAATATATAATAGTTCTGTATGATATGTCTCATATATCATATACGTGTTTTGATTCTCAACAAATATACTTATGTATTTACATACATAAGTGACAGGGAAGACTTAGATGGTAATTTAGGTACTGGAACATTGTTCTCTGCCACTGGGGCTCCAGGAACACTTGAGGTGATTCACATCCTAGCTACCTCCAGCTGTTTTGGCGTTATTCTGGCACTGCTGGTAAAGAGAGAATGTAAACTTCATTATCCAGATCCACATGGTGGAGTTGCTCAAAGAGAGGCAGGAACTGTTAGCCATGAAAAGCCCCAGCACCTCTATTCCTAGCACTGGGGAAGAACAGGTTTTTCATGGCTGAGACCCTCAGCAGATGAGAGGACCAACTTCAGTCAAGTGCTGTCATCCTCCCCTGTTCTACTCTTATCCCACTCTGGGACTGACCATGACACTTCCCAAGGAGAGATAGGAGAAAAACTGAGGCTGTCACTGCCTTCTCAGTATTTGCCTTGAGGAGGCCCAGCCACCTGGCTTCACTCAGGTGGAATACTCTGGACAGGGCCTTCATTGACTATTTTATTGTTTCTTTCCAGCAGAGTCAAAAAGTTGTCAGCAAGTGACAGTCTGGGTTGCTGGGCTTTAGTAGGGTTTATTTTTCTCCTTTTGGCGATTTGTGCCAACTGTTACTTCATACATATGAAACATACAACTTCCAGCCTTTCCTCACTGGTGTGAAGTAAGAGTTTGGCATGTGTTGAAAACAACAAGCAGAAATTAACTTGCTCTCTCCCATCTTTAATGTCAATACCCACCAGTAATTACTTTGAGAATTAGACATGTAGTCGTCTTGCCGTCACCTTAATTCTCCACGTTAGCCTGATTTAATCTATCTTTCAGAGACTTACCCAGTGGTTTTCTCTTCTTTATTAAATTAGCAAAGAAGCTTTTGGCTTTCAGACACGTTACAAAATCCTTCCCAAGTTCAGACCACAGGCGCTAGGGATTACTAGCACTTACTGTTCTGGAACCACCTCCTTGGTATTTGCAGAGCCTGAACTCCAGCTGACCCACCACACAGTGAAACCTGCGGGTAGACACTTGTAATCTGACCTTCTGACATTCGCCTTCCAGCTCAGAAAAACCAATGCCCCAAGTCAACGGGTCAAAGAGTCTTCGGACTCCTCCCTGTGCCCATTAAAATGTAACCCAAGGTTCAGATCTGGGGTATATGCCAATGGAGCCTCTGCTAATTTTCTCTCTGGTGATGGCTTGGTGGGAAGCAGCAGTTGCACAGCCCAGCTAGATGCCTTTTAACCAGCTGTGCAAAAACATCTCCATTGCCTTCAGTGACGGGGATGTCTGCTGACCAGAAGGGTAAGTCGCAAAGACACAGAGCGTCTTATTCCTCCTGAGCTGACCATACATTGGAGAACTAACGCTTCTTTCATACAGAATTACACAGAAGGGAGTTTTCTGATTGCTGGTCGTCTGAAGGCCTGATGCAATGCCCGCTGAAGCCAAAGGCTGTTTTAATTCTGCCTTTATAGGATTTGGACAATTGCCTTACCCAAAACACTAAACCTTTGAGCATTTCAAGCTTTAGGGTCAAACCCCCTTACTTCTTGCATTCTCTGCTTTTAGCTGTAACATGTCTATGTCACCACCACAGTGCTAGATTTGACAGTAAACAGATCTGTGAATCAGTACAGAAACAATCATGTACTCCTGGCTTTTTCCCTTTCCCTTTCCTTTCTTCAACTTCTCCCTTCAGGATATAAACCAAATGGCTCCAGATAGGCCTTTTTCATACTCCTTGGAATTGCAACACCATGTTTTACTGTGGTAGAATTAGATAAACATATTAACATGGCCAACTGTGTAGATAACTTAGTAGATAACTTCTACTAAGACTTACAAATATTAGGTATTATTGCTTGATTTTAAGCAATAATTCCCAGGCTTCTTAAAAAAACACACCAAAACAAAGTTTCTTACCTATTTCAAAGAAAAATATCTGATGAAAACAAAATACACATCAGAAAAAATGAGGAAGAATAAAAAAGAAAACTATATTGTAATTTTTCTAAGACTAGACAGTAAGTCTGACCTCCTGTACACATCCTATTAGTCTGAGTTGCATGCCTTTGCAGTTGATCCTGAATTGCTTGTGAAAGGTACTGGCCTGAAATGTGGGGTAACTGAGCTCAACCATATATCTGCTTTACTTTTAGAGCACAGGCAGAGAAAGAGTGCCTGTCCTCACTGTTCTTGAAGCAGATGCCTGAAGAAGTCCTAAGGGACTGACTGCTGATGACAGCTCTGAGTGCTGCCCATCATTAGGGTTTTCACATTGCAGACACGCACTCACAGGTATCTATCTCATGCAGGACTTCAGAGGGTGGTTAGGTGACCTCAGCTTTTTGTCACCACTGTTGGAAGCCACAGGTAAACCAGAGGTGGAGGAGTGTGCTCCACTAATGGTCCATTCCCCATTCAGTAGACAAAACAGAATCTGAAGAAAATATAAGGCCCTGTTTTCAGAGTTACTGATACTCACAGCTGCTGGTTGTGACAAAGAAGTGCTCTCGTTAAACCTGACCTATAGTGCAGCATGCAGTTCTTGACTGGCAAGGCTTGGAGGTGACCATGATGAGTCTAAAAAAGCCATTCCTCTTAGTTTTGATTTCTGTCATTCTCTGCTATATATCTTTTTTGCCCATACAGTCACCTCATGACCTGTTAATCCACATTGCTTTGAGAAAGCTCAGTTAAGGAAAAATCAATATAAAGCCACGTTTTCTTCCAATACTCTCATGCTTTGCCTACCACAGTTGTAAAAGAATGATGTTTATTCAGCTGCACAAATTATCAGTAATGCTCAACAGAAGTTTCTCTTTAGTAAGTCTTTATGAGGAGTGCTTATTTTCTTTTTTTTTTTTTTTAGGAAAACCAGATTCTGTCAGATGCTTTGTTTTATTCCCAACAGCCTCTGACTTAAGAACTGCTAAATATTCTCATGGCAGGAACTCATTGTACAATGCTTCAATATTCAGCAAAGTAATTAAGGTCACCCAAAGAGGAAGGTCCTAAAACTAAATTATTGAACAACTGGGTAATATTTCATCTGAAGTTGGTCACAGTAAGCAAAAACTATGTGCAAACATGCAATCTGTGATCAAAACTCCATGTACTTGTTAAGGAGTGACAGTTTACAGCAGATAGGCTGGATAAATAAAAAACACCAACCCTCAAGTGACAAACCACATGGGTAGCAATGGTAGTTCCTGCTGCCTTTGGGGATCTTCACATCCAGAAATGGAAGACTTTGCAGTAATTGTCCTTCCAATCATGCTATTACATGCAGTGTGAAAATAGCTTCTTTCAAAACCCCTCCCATCAAAAACTAAAAGCTTCTTCCCACTCTGAGTGGATATATAAAATAAAGAGGGTGCCTTACAGAAATGGACAGGGATAAAAATATCTATTTCTATCAAAAGGATTTCTACACATATCAAAGTAGCAACTCAATATTTTTTCCTTAGTTTTACAACTTTTCAGAATTTTATAATGCCAATTTAAACATCTCCAACTCTGCAGCCTGTGTGATCTACATGTAACATGTCCCACTGGTGATGTGAACTGCGTGCTCCTCCATGCCAACACACACAGCTTTAGTTCAAAGTGCAACAGCCTGAAATTTTCCATCTAAGTGCTTCTGCTTCGGTCCCCAATGTCAGGCAGTATTGTAACAACTAAATGTTATATTGAAAATATTACATTAAAAATGTCTCCTGTTCTATAAAACATGCTGGTCCTGTACAAGTGAAACCCTGATAACTCGACAGGAGGCAAAGCAATCAGACGTTGGCAGTTTCTGTAGAATACTCGTGACCTTCATTTTCAGTCCAGCAAGACTGAAATGGACAGGGTGGAATTGCATTGGCAAGCCCACGTGCTTGTCAAATAATGTCAGAAAAGTCAGAAAAGCCCCCCCACCAGTACAGTTACATGGGATTCAAAATACCACAGACAGCTTCTGACGTCTCTGAGCAGTGATAACCCCAAACCATGGCATCCTGCAAACCGAAAAAATAAACAAGGAAAAAAATTATTAATAATAATAACCCCCCCAAAAAACCAAAAACAAACATAAAGACAAAAACATAGACTAAAGCTGTTTTATACAAAAAAAAACCACACTATGTTTCAAAGGAAGAAACTGAGCCAAGCGGCTACGCATTAGATATCTGCCTCAGAGAGATTTCCCACCCCCCTCAAAAAACCCCCCAAGCAAACCATGCATTAATTATCCACTTTTCTGGGATGTTTTGCTTTTAAAGATTAAAGGAGAGGAGTCCAAGTTGGAGACTGAAAAAATGGAAGAGAATAATCCTATCCTAAAGTGTTGAGGGACTTACTGCTCAGTGAGGGATCTATTCAGAGAGGTTTCATGGAAGTTCCTCACATGAATCCTGTTGGCAGCTAGCAGAACTTGTGTGGCGGGGCTTCTGGGCTTAGTTCTGCAGGATTACCACAAAACACCAGAGCAATGCCTGTAGCAACAGTAGAAAAACAACTTTAGAGTACTTTTAGGAATGAAACTAAAGAGAATGACAAGCAGGTTTTAAGAGCAATATATCAGGAAGAAGACGGGAGCAGTGAAAAAATGGAAGTAGGAAGCCTTTTCAAAACCGTGAAGTACTAGAACATTCATTCAGAAGTATCTTCTCCAAAACAAAATATTCTTGCTGCCTCACTTCACTGATAGCCTCATTTCCACAGGGTCTGGAATTTGATCTGGCACATCTAATTTACAGAAGATATAAAATTCACTTATTATAACAGCACACAAACAGTGATGTACTACGGATTTTACATGAGTATTTTACTTTTCCACAGAAGTCAATAAAGTCATGCCAGCAAAATACTTGGCTTTACATTCACATAAAATATTTTATCCCAAAGAACAATGGACACTCGAATCAGACTGCATCAGACTTTCTATTGCTACAAACTTCAATTAATCTATTGAGATTGAAAAGCCATGCTAGTTTTTGACTGAAAGGCATGTCATTAAATTTCTGAGTTGTTTACATGTAATGCAGCATCACAGGAATTTGTGCAGAGTATGGAAGAAAATGAGCTATTTGAAATTAACTGTTTGGAATCCTGTCTGTGGCTCTTTACAGTCTACAGTGGATTGGCAGGGATGATTACATGGATTGGTGTGGAATTTGTAGGAGGAGTTCTCATATTGAGTTATTCTTTAAGGAACTCTTGGTGAAAACTCACTGTGATTTGGGTGTTCAGATCGAGGAAGCAAGGAAGTCTGCATTAATATCCTTGGTTTCTAGCAAGAGTAAATAACAAATTTAAAAACCCGAAATATGTGAATTGTTTTAAGTAGGACAGGTAAAAAGTAATGTGATTCATAGCTCATACGTGAAGCATAGCAGTTACCTCCCCCAGTCCTTTTACCATGGGATGCCAAGGCAGATGATGGAGCCATGCAGAACAGCTGGGCAAAAAACAGCACCTGGGCACCATAGGGTCTCACACATGATTATAGGAGATGCTCTGCAGGAAAACAGGGAGGAGAAGACTTGCATTGGGCAAGTACAGAAGAAGACCTGCCAGCATGTCTGTACAGTGACCAGGTGGTGTTAGCTTGGATGTAGAAAGTCAGGGTGAGAACAGGATCTAGGCTCTGTGCTCAGGCCTGGGCTGTAGGCAGATATAGTTTAGGAAAGTTCCTTCAGTTGTGCAATTTCTTTCTAGCTCCTTAGCCCAGCTATCCAGCTAGTTAGAAGGCAAGTCAGGAAGGAAATCTCTCTCCAAAAGCCAGAAAGAATTCGATTGAAAACATGAACAATGAAAGTTCAAAAACCAGGAAGCAATTAAAAGTATTTGTTTATTTGTTTGTTTTAAACTTCATACTCTCCACCTTTCAGTCAACCTTTGGATCTGGGGCAGAAGTAGAAGTTCAGGAATAAGGTTTTTAACATCCAAGATACATTTTGGGTCAAAAATGTGTGATGATCTTGTATGCCAATTTAGAATACCTCAAATAATAACCTCAGGGATCAGGGGGCAGGTACCCAGCACTTGCTGTCACTTTAAAATGCTTGAAACTTAGTACTTGAAACATTAAGAACCCTAAATCACCAGGCATCTTTTAAATCTTCATTTAAAACCTTTTCCATGTCAGAGAAGGGTATTTTTCCTCCAGAGAACCAGCTCCCCATCATCCAGGAAAGTGTGTTTGATGATGGGAAGAGAAGGAGGAAAATTCATTAGACTAATCAAGAAGGCAACTGGAAAAACTGAATTCATTCTCAGAAACTTAGTATGCTCATGGAAAACCATCTGAATGTTAGGGCTACAAATAAGCTCATTTTGAAAGAGGAAGCATTTATACTGGTGGTGTTAAAAAGACAAGTCTTGAGACAGATGTCATCATTTCTTCCACTGGCAAAGAGGTGCTGCTGAGCAGTGATGACAGCAGTCACCCTTGGCGGGTCCCACTCCCTTGGCAAGTGTTGTAACTGTTCTCTGGCACAAAAGGATGCTGCAGTGCCTCTGCCTACCCCAGCAGCCCAGCTACCCTTCACGCAGGTGCCTTGCTGATGTCCAACTTGCTGGTGGCCTGTGCCCAGTGACTTCACTGTGACACAAAACCAGCCATTGGCATGCTCAGGGATTTGCTCAAGACAAACATTACTTGCCTTCACCCAAGAACCCTCCTGGTGCATGGGTTGAAGGGTGACAGCCTTTACCTTATTTACTTCCAATAGTTGTTCTTAGAGAACTGGAATAGCTACTGGATTTTCTCAAGGATTTGCTTGTACTTAAAACTATCAACACACAGCAGCTATTCCTCATCATCCTCAGCAAATGCACTCCAAAGCATGCAAGCATCTTTCAATGGAGATGATTCCCACATGCAGAAAAAATACAGAAATCTGAGAGGGGACCACAGAGAGAAACACAAACCACAGACCAAAAGTCCTGTTCATCTCTAGGCTAGTTGTGCCTCAGTTAGGTAATTAGATCCATAAGAGACTGGAAATGCCTCTACAAAGATAGGGAGATCACCATGTCTCAGACACTGAAGGAAGACAGGTTCAGTAAAGCCAGTGGAGAATTATTAATAAGAGGTGCTGTATGTGCTACTCTTGTTTCTCCCTCTGGCTCATTCTTGCTGTTTGCCTGAGCTGAGTTACAACAACCGGATTTGTAAGTATAAATATTGCATTTCCAGGTTCATGCTTACTTCAAAGCTTGAGTCCAGTGAATGAAGACCAGTGAATTTATAAGGCATATTCAAAGTAGTTCATAGAGACAAGTTTATGAGACTCTGAAACTCTGGCAAGCATCTGCATCTGTTCTATTTACTCAGATAAAACGAGAGAGGCCACACTACTAAAACACAGCATAAATGAGTTACTAAATGAGGTCATTGAGCCCCAGCATTAAGACTCGTAGTGATTACATATTGGTTTATTTTATTAATGTAGGCAGTTACCTCTCTAATGGGACTCAGATGAGGATGTTCCTGCTAGTAATGGGAAAAATGATAATCTTTTTTAGTACTTATTGCCTCCTCCCATCTCACTATGTATCTGAAAGGGCTGAAATCCAATGGCTTCTGAAAATGTAACCTCTAAACCTGTGCTTTCTTAAAAACAAATAAAAACAAACAAAAAATTCCCCTGATCAACTAAAAAAAACTTGGACCATACACAATACTGTGAAAAGCCTTCTCTCTAAATAGCTCCTCCGATGAATATAATGATGGAAGGAAACAGTACATTGAACGGAATCTATCCCATGTTAATTACGTTGCTTTTTTCCCTTAGGAGAGAGTGTTGGGTATATGGCAGAACACAAACTGCTGGAAATTAAAATGTGCTGCAGAACTGGAATCCTGTTAGTCTCTGCTTGATGTTTAGCCTTTCACTCATGAGCAGGGAAGAGATGGCAGTACGTGTAGGAAACACCATGACTTTGCCAGGCTGTGCATGACAGGAGTGATCAAACAGTCTGCACGCAGTGCACACACATGCACTCATTCATGCCAAGGCAAGAAAATGCTTTTGGGGCACAAACATACAAGCAGCTGCTGCAGCAATCTGAGGTGCCATTGTCAGTGCCTCCATCCTGCTTTCTGTGCTATGGAAATGAAAAGAAAATTACACCTCCACGAAATACTGCATTTTTAATATGACTGAAATAGGGATTTTTGTCCAAATTGAACTGCCCCTTCATTAGTGGCACTTATCCAGCTAGACGATGAGAAATCCACTTATTTTCAGTTATAAAAAGCTGTTACAGGTACATCATATGGTTAACACATTTACAGCTGAGCTTAATACTTGAAACTGTCCCTCTCAATTTTGAAATGTTGTGTGATATAACAGAGTCCCATTCATATCATAGTAAGAATTACAGGCATCAGTGACCAAGTTTCCACATAAAGCAGGTAAAATACCAGAGCTGTTCCTTGATTTTTGCTTTTCAGCAGAGACTATTGATGTAAACAGCAATCTACGAGCTCATCTACTTCAACCTAGAGCATTGCCATTATGACAAAGAACCAACAGACAGCTTTGTCCCCAGAGCATCCCAAGAGTAGGTTATAGCCAAGAGCATTCACTTTGATCCATCCAGCTACCATTTGCTTGAAGCTTTTTCCCTGCAAACCAAGTTTCAGCTGGGGAACTGGAGGCTTTGAAAGTTTGGGTTGGGGCATGAATGAAAAAGGCATTTTCAAGGGAAATAATCTGCCCTCGTCCAAAGCATCATGAAAATTTCAAAGGGATCGTCTGCCAGTGCTGGACAGGATAAATACCAGCATTTATTAGTGTATGGATCAGCAAATAATTTCTTGTCTTGCAGAGTCAAAAGTTTGTAGCTGTAAGGCTCCCCATAAAATTTGACACACAGTCGTGAAATATAGTGGATTAATCAGCCTAGTCACGAGTCAGACTCACACTGTACCAAGTCTTAAGCATAATAGCCAAGGTCCTTCTATTGCCAGCTGTAAGATCTGAATCAGAATCACTTATTAATTCTGGCTGAAAGGGACCTCTACGGGTTATTTGGAACAACCACTTGCCCGGAGTAGGGCTTGCTGAGGTCATGTTTGTTCAGGGTCTCATCCACACAAGATTTGGGTATCTCCAAGGTTGGAGATCCCACAGACTCTCTGGGTATCAATTCCAGAGCTGTACCACCATCCCAGTAAGAAAAAATCATACTGATAATGAATGAGAATTTCCCACATTGCAATCTGCACTTGGTGCCTCTCATCCTGCCCCTCAGAAGAATCTGGATTCAACTTCATACACAGGCTAGTTTCTCTTGCTGCCTCCAAGTCTCCTCACATTTCCCATCCTCAGAAAAACTACTCCCTCTTTCGAGGTGACTATTCTTGCTACCATCCTCATTCATGATTTACAGTCTTCCTTCATCCCTCATTGGAGCCACACTCACTTCACTACCTTGACAAGTGAATGAGTTCAATGTTGTAACAGAGCCTTTGTCTTTTTCATTAAAGAAGCCAAGCAATCAGCATGTTTTTCTGAAACAAATGTACATGACTAGTCGATTGGGTAGCAGGATCCAAAGTTCTACAAGACAGAAAGCTCAAGTCAAACTTGATTAAGCCTTCAACAGAAGAGGTCATATTGTTTTCTTAACATTATTTCCTCCAGGAATTTAAAATTCACTCTTTGCTCTCTTGCTCTCTCTGTATACTTTTCCTCAACCTCTGCTTCCTAGACAGCTCATGCCAGTGGGAATAATTTCTGTAATGCCAATGTTCCTTTGTTGGCTCTCCCTCAGCTCAAAGCTGAAGAGTATGGCCCTATTCAAGACTGAAAGGCAATTCTGCACCACATTAGATTGAAAAGCACAAATATTCTCGTATCTTCCTATGTTTCAGCATAATGATACGCTTACCTATTTCCTCCCCTTATAAAAGGTATGTTTGAATGTGGGAAAAGAAAAGCATGCCAGCAGTATGAAAGAATTACAAAACATTCTCACATTCTGATTATTGACTCTCCAGTCACGATCAGGTTTGGATGTACACAATAGGGAATGCATATGTGTCATGAAAATTTATCTGTGGTGAAGTTAGCAGGATGGAGTTTGTACATCCGGAGGTAAAAAGCTACTGCAGCAATCTACTCTGAGATTGAAGTGTCATGTCTAACAAGTTGAGGCCTAGTGGAGACATCAATATACTGTGAGATAAGCAATATCCAAACAAAGCTCTGCTACTAGTCACTATATTACAGGCTTGTTCTGTATCTCTGAGCCACCAAGATTATGTTGATTTACTCTATAAAATTTGCACAGTGACTTCTTATTTTAAAAATAATTTTTCAGGATCTGAAAGCAGAATTTTCCACTCTAGTTTTCAGGACTAGCCCAGCCCACATTTTGGTCCCAGAATGGCAGGGTTTATTTATTTTCTATCTTGTCATTAGAAAAAGAATTGAAATATTTTTCTTTGTCATTTCTAGCAGCGAGGACTTGATGGCATTAATCAATCAAATCATTATTATTGGAAGTAACAATTCTGGCTATTAGCCAAAGCCTGCATTACAGCCTTGAGGATGCTTTCGTGCAGGAAAAGCTCTGGAAAACATTTGGGTGGCTTATTGAGATTTCCACATGGCTCCAGGGATTAGATATTAAGGAAACTCTGCAACCTCTTGAAAGAGTACTGCACGTCTTCCTTCTTTCTCCTTGCTGTTCCAGTGTATGAGGTTCCATGACCAAAGCCTCAGCTCACCCCAAATTATAAGTGAATCACCCATCACTCTACACTGACATCAAGATCTCATTCCCCACAGAATTTTTGGTGGGTGGCTGGATGGAGGCACAGGGCTAAAGCAACACTTATTCAGCCCTGCAGAAATCTAGTCTGAAGTTCTTCATACTTCAGCAAAGCCTGAGGCCATTTATATGCTTTGCTGAACACTCGAGTTCAGAGTCTTTAGACTGGAAAGAACATGGAAATCAGCAGGACCCAAAACATCAGCTCACCACAACTAACCATTGCAAAGCTCACAAAGGATCTGTGGTCACAGGCTCCATTTATGCTCTACCTGCTAGAGTGCTCCTGAGGGTAATCTGAAGATCTCCAGCACCTGACAGCCAGATTTGCTTGGCTTCAGCTTGGGCTAACCGTAAATTCATGCCTTGACCAGGACATGTCAGGGCCCTTTGGGAAGGCCCAAGTTCCTTGCAAGGTAGGATCTGGGTAATTAAACCTTTCTGCCAGACATTGTCACTGCAAGACCAAGAAGGATGGTGGGAAACTGCACAAAATGCTGTGTTCTCATCATGGAACAGGGGAGCCTTCAAGTAGCAGTGTGGGCAAGCTCTTGAGCCCAAGTTCTATTGCAGGCACAGCACCCAGAAAGCTTTGAGACATCTGCTCCAGCGCCACTTCAAAAGCAGGTAGCTTTATTCCTCCCATTTCTCTTGCTGGCTCTAGATTGCCACTGCTTTGATAATTAGAAAGTTTCTATTTGCTGACGTGAATGCATTCCATTTGTTTGCATGTCCTTTGCTTAAATAGGCATTTTTCTTCCCCACAGTTTATGCCTCTAATGTTCTCCTAGAGAGTATCTGATTTTGATTTGGGCAGCTAATCCCAGTCTTCTCACCCTGCTGGAGGTGGACTAGAAATATCCATTTTCCTGTGGTTTCCATGATCCCAGATATTGATTCTGGATCTGACTGCTTCCCTCCCCAGTGGAGACATCCCTCCCGGAAAAAGATTCAAGGGAGGAGATTACACAGTGCTATCAAAGGCCAAGGTCTTCTTCCTGTTCCTCAACCCCGTTAGGCTAACATACTCACAGCAGTCCTATGATGTTGCGCTAGTGACACTTCCCCTCCCTGAGGAGCACTGTTCCTGCTTGGATTCTTCCTTCTTGTTTAAATAGAAGACACATCACCAAATGTTGTTGCTTATTCAGGGAAAATTGCTTTTGTTCTTTTTATATGAAACAGATCAATATACCACAGACTTGGAGCAACTGGATTAGAAATTAATAGAAAAAAAATCAGGAAGATGAAGAGAAAAAATCCCCAAATCACAAATGAAAAAAACCCTGCCCCCAATCTTACATTTAATCCAGCAAATATATTAAAACTTGCTTGTAACTTGTAAGTATTGGCAAGCAAAGTCAATCCTAGAGCAATCACAGAGCAATAAAATAGCAGCCATAAAAAACAGATTGGATACTGTGACATAAACTCCTGCACATCAATTTACGCAATTAATAACTGCCAGAATAATTGCAATTCATTTAGGAGTTGGAATTAAATTCGTAAATCAGTCTTCAACCATGTGTTAAACAACAAATACCAATTCTAATATAGAATTGCTGAGTGCAACATTAGTAATTGTAAGGAGTGTTGTAAATACAGATGCTTATCCCTAAGGATTGCTCACAGTATTATGCACACACTTTGCACAAACGTTTTGTCCCCAGTGGTGTCACATACCATGGTATTTATTCCCAGGATAGCATTTTACTACTTGCTTATTTCCATGAACCTACTTGGTCTACTGCTCAATGGATTTCTGCCATATCATTCACGCAGCAATCACATACATGGCTAGCAGCCCTTTTTTGAGTCTTACCAGAAAGAGAGAGTTTTCCAGGCTGCAGCAGTGAGTTTCTGCAAGAAGAGAACAGCTCTTGAGTACCACTGATTATTGTTATTACAAACTAAAACACATGCATGATTTCTGTTTGTAAACTTGTAGGGCCTTAGTGTGCATAGTTGTAAAGCTCAACCTTCATTAAAGGTTTTACTTAGACTGCAATAATTTGCACTGACATGTTGTGCCAGAAGAGAGGTAATGTACTGGTCTGTGGCAGACACGCAATTTGCTTGCTTCTCCTGAGCAGATGTGGTGAGGATGAGGCAAGGGGGCACGCACATCTCCCTCTATTCTTTCTCTGCTTGCTCATGGCAGGTACGGCGTACTGGCTCCCTATCTTCATTTCTTGCAACTCAGTGTAGAGAGCCTTACTGACTTTTCTGTCCCCCTGAATAAGACTCGGGAATCATCCAGAAATTAACTAACTTTATCATCATATTCACCTCAAGAGTAAAACCAGCTTCTTCCTCCCTCTTATTGCCATAACCCTCATGCAGAACAAGACTGAGGTTTAGTGGAATTCTTCTGTCTCTGCACTTGAGGTAATTGTTCTTCAAAAAAAAAAAAAGAAAAGAAAGTCCCATAACATATGCAATATTCATGCAGCATGGGGGATTTCTTCAGCTTCACTGAGCTTTGGATCAAGCTTCATATCACTTGAAACTTCCCACAATCTCAGATCTTGTTGTTATTGGCTTCTCTACAAGCCTGCAAGGGACCCAGCAGCTCCCCCCCATCCTCCCAACAGGATTTGAGTTACCTTATCTCCTTCTTAATTCACCAGTTGATTTAATGATGTTTTGAGTGAGGCCTGTTCCACATTTGCTCATCAATGCTGCATCTCACATCTCAGCCCTAGAGATTTCTTTATTTATCTCGCCTGACATTACAGGGAGGACAGAAGGAGACTGTAAACAGTTTGCACCATTCTTCTTGACTTATCAAGGGCTTCTGGTGTGGAATAAAATGATGGCTGTTTTGAAACCAGTTTGCAAAACAAGCTTACTTACAGCCAGACATACCAAGTTTCAATACAATACGATATATGATATCATATCATATGATTAATACAAAACAGGTGGAAAATGTTTTCCTTATATTTGTTTACATGTTACCTTGTTGTAAGATTACTGTCCATGGAAATATACTGTCCAAGAAGCATATTCTGTATCATTTTCCTGATGAAAGTAGGTAGGTGCATCTTCTAGTGCACATCTACTATGAGTAACACTTCATGCATGCCATACGATAATCTCTGTTTCAGGTAAAATCTATAGGTCACAGCTGAGAGCTTGGAACACTTATTCTACCTCTTTTTTTTTTTTCTTTGGGATTGTTCTGGATTATGCTATCTTGTTATTTTGCCTTTATATGATACAATTTTTAAGCATTTACTTGGACAGCTATCAAGCCTCCCTTAAGACTCCCACAGATGGAGAAGCAGATGCACTGTAACCATCTGGGGCCAGAACTATGATTAACTTTCATGTCAATGTGCCTGTAAGAATGGACTGCATGTTAGAAATGTTTCTTCCACTTCAACCAGAAAAAACCAAAACAAGGCTTAAAAGTGGCCTCTGGATTTGGGTGCCCAGCATGAGAAATTTTTTCTGTTAGGCATATGAAAGTCAGTGATACTTCGAAAAGTGTGGAAGCTGGTGGTCTTCGGTCCCTAAACCAACAGGAATCCTCCCTCCCTGCTACAGTGGTGACTGAATTGCATTCACAACTCTTACAGAAATGCCTTTTGGTTGCCACACAGGAATTGTGTCAAATATCACAACAGCCTTTTGCAATGTTATGACCTACCTTTCCAGCAGGAGGGGAATGGCTATTTTTAGTATCATTAACCTGCAGGTTTTGGTTTCATTGATTTTGTCTACTGTTTCAATTTACAAAGGAATGAAACCAAAACAGGCACCTCAGCCAGTTGGAGAGACTGGGATGGGTAATTGCTCTTCAGCTGCCCGGGAACTCCTCTAGCTATTTCTGCCATTCTTTGTGAATGTCTGGAGACTTCTAACATTATGATCTACATTTGCAAGCTTTCCTGATCGCACAAGCTGGCATATCCCTGATTCCACCAAAATAGATTATCTTCATGGGTGGACAGAGTGCATCTCCTATTACTCTCACCATCACCAACCATATCCATTTTAGTTTTCAGCAAAGCACCAAAGGACTCTCCTTCCCTACTTCCTCCTGCCCAGTTATTGCTTTTGGTTACCTTTCAGCTTTCTGGTTCATTCAGAGGAACATAAGATCCATAGATGGGTGGTGAGGAGTCTATGAATGAAAATAGATTGGGTGAAGTACAAGTAATGACTATGTAGGCACAGGTGGACTGGCCCACAGAAGACCCTTCTTAAGTGACTTCATGTACAACTTGTGCTTAGGTTGGGAATAGTGTCAGTGCTTTGAGAAATGTGAGAAAGCTTGTTTCTAACATATCCCTTTTTAGCCCCCTGAACTTTTCTTTTTTCCTCAAATCCAATTTCAGTCAGAGATTACTTGTGTGCTAACTTGGATTGGATGCAATAGAAGGGGCCTTATGGAAACAACATAAATTCCACAAATGTTAGTTGTGTGGTTAACAGATGAACCAAGCACAGGGCAGCACAGGTAAGGTGTAGGTCTGCAGATATTCCCTGGTTCCTAGGAGCTAAGGCTGCTTGCACCTCTGTGCCAATGGTGGGACTGAGGACAGGGTGCTGTTGTCTCAGGTTGTGCCAAAGGACAAATAGATGAGAGGGCATTCTATACCTTTGTCTCAAGAGCCCTTCCAAACATTTGGCAGGGATTTGGCTCATCACTTTCAGAGCCCACATGCTATGGAAATGGTAGCAGGTGTCTACAACGTTGAAAATAAACTGGCATTTTGCAGCTGCCTACTCTTGTATGACCAAAGTGCCAAGGAGAAGCAAATCTTCTGTGGGGAGGAAGGGACTCCCTTTAGCCACACTGGTGTAATGCAGACAGTGGGGTAGCAGGGCAGTGGAGTGGCTGTGTGACTGTGCAGCTCCCTTTGTCGCACCACAGCCTTAGTGAGCCTGAGAACCAGTCATCTAGCGATGCTGTTGGTGGGCATGAAGAGCACAGCATCCTAAGGCAAACTTCCCAAAACTTTGAAGATGCCTAGACTGAGGAAAAAGGCAAGAGGGGTTCTTTGGGATGTCTCTGGCATGAATTGAGATAAAGAACTTCAGTTAACACCAGCATAGCAGCTTGTACATGTTATAGCTTCCCTTACAAAGACTCCTGCTAATGTATCAGGGTGTAAAGTATCATTCTCATTATACTTAGAGATAGAATTTTCATCCAGGAATGTCTGAGTGCTTTGTAATCTTTAGCTAATTAATCCGAATTATTTCTGGGAAATAGAAAGGTCACATAGACATGGATCACTTCACCCTAGCCTTGAAGTGTAGTCACCACTGGAATAGAGAATGTCAGCTGCATAGTAACATGCAATGATATCTTTTCCATTTTAAAAGGAAGTGAAGACAATCACCTCTAGTTCAATTTCATGAGTAGTATGGGAGGCCAGGAAGCTGTGTGCAAACACTCAAACTGGACCTGGCGAGGCTAAGACCTGCTTTGCAAAGTAGCTCTCACTCTGTCAGATCAGTGTTGCTCAGGACTGATAGTGATCGGGCAGCAAGGCAGGGCAGGGTCCACACATTGCAAGACCTTCAGCTTCTCTGTCAACAGCTGGCTCAGCCTGGAAATAAACCTTAACGAAAATTCTCAGCACCCTGCCAGGCTGCTCACACATAGGACCAAGCAGTGCTCGTTTGCACTGTGCTCCTTCCCTGCCAGCACACCTATGCTCACTCTGACAGTAAGAGAAATCTCTGGTCAGTCCTCCCCTGTTCAGGGCTATATTCAAGCATGTGCTTACCTGAAAAGCCAGTTCAAATGCTTATTTCAATGCTTCCCATCTTGGGTCAATAATTCTGTAATGGCAACAGATGAAGACACACAAAGAGATTAATGAAATCAGCACTCCCTCACATGACTGACAATGATTCCTGTTCAGCTGGTGGAGAAATACAGAAGAAAAATTCTTCTGCACCTAAGGATCAAGGATATGACAACTCCTGCCTTAACAAGAAAGCATATGTATTGAATCCATTCACCTCAGTGAAGGGGAAGGCAGAAGGGAAAGCGTTAATTATTCTTTGTGGGATGAATGAAATGCACTGTACAATTAGCACCTTCTGTGCTCCCGCCTAATGACAGGCTTAACTTAAGAGAATTCTCTGCACTGTCCTACGTATCACCTTTCCTCTGACATTATCTTCCTTTTCTTGGCTCTGTACATAGAATTTTAATGAGATCTTAATTGTTTTTCCATCAGCTGCAAGGATTTCAAACCCAAGTCATATGTTGGTTGTCATTCTGCAGAAGGTGGTATGAGGAGCTGTAGAGATGTTCTCTTGCTAAAAAGGAGCAGGAGGCAGCCCCCACACCTCCCACTGCATCCCAGGGAAGGGATGTCTCTGTATTTCCATGCAGGCCTAGAGACTCCGGCTTGGTATTTCTGCAGTTACACAATGGGGACAGGAAAAATCAGTCATGGAAGTGACCGCCACAACCTCCCTGCATCTCCACTGGCTGCAAAGAGGTTTGTGGTGCTGGTTTCTGCTCCTGCCTCGCTAGGGTTCATAAGGCTTATTGAGCAGCACAGCCCTGCGCTCAACACAACTGGAGGACTTGCAGATGCTGAATGAGATTTACATCAGCCTCCTGTTTTTTGTCCTTTGCCATCTATAAGTCACCTGCACACCCAAATCTTTTGCTTCATCATTTAAGTCATTTTCAGTAACGCAATCTATTTGAAGCATAGGTTTACTTACTTCTCTTGAACCTTTTCAAGGGCACTTTCAAAGACATCACAGAATCTCTGAAGCATCATGTGGAAAATAGGACATCACAAGAGCAATTGGGTAGAGCTCACCGTATGTACTAGCCACAGAGAGCACAAAGGGTTCCTCAGATAGAGGCACCCATGGTGCTGTGCTGTTACGGAAAGAGTTGCTACATGTTAGTATTACTTTTTGTGGTCATCAGACTGCATGAAGATTAGTTTATGGCAGAACCATAGTTTGTTACAGAGCCATTTCATCAGCTGATACCACCTGCAGAAGCTGGGCAGTAGGTGTGAGCGAGCAGGCAGGAGCACTTGCCTGCAGCATTGGGGTGACAGTGCAGAGCGGCACTCTGGCAGTGGCACTTGCCAGAGTGGATTGCATGCAGGCAAGCCCTGCGCACCGGGGCCTGACAGAGGCTGGAGGGAGAAATCACAGACACAGAATGGGAAGCCTGGTCTCTCTACATGCTCTTACAGGGCTGAAAAGTCTGCCATCATGCAGCAAAGGGCTGGGAGCCTAAGCCCCATCATGATTAATTGATATCTCAGGCTTCCACAGCTATTCACTCTAATGTAACTTGTAATCAATATATGACAATAGTCTAGGGATTATGTTAGCAACCCCCAGCATTTTAGAGTTGAATTAACTAAGGCACATGTTACTGGTCTAGAAGTATGAAATCAGTGGAAAATATGAAATGCTGAGGTTTTAGAGAAAACTAATTTCAGGAACAGGAGGAAAACTTCAGCTTCCACCTCTTAACCTTGTCTTCCTCAACTGGACAGTGTTGCACAGGCTAGCCAGCTATGTTTGATTAATGCTTATATATTTTAGCTATTCATCCATGAACTTAATATTTATTAAAATATTTCTAACTCCATTTCAATGCATGGAGTAATGCAATGACAGTTTCCATGTAGCTGTCTCCTGTAATGACATCTTCTGCCCTCCCAAAATATCTCTCTGCCTTATGGGAAACAGTATGGAAGCAATACCATCTTTTATGTCATAGCTGCTGTGTGACAACTATGTGGTTTGCATCCACACCTTATGCTCATTATAGACATTCACTTTTTCACAGCTAGATTCTTCCCTTTTGGGCTTTGGTGCCAGTCCAAATCTCAGTAAAGTATGAGGAAACAAATTAATTAGCAGTCACTGGAGAATCTGAATGTTGCCCTATGTGAATGTGAACTAAATACGACAAGTCTATAATAGTTACTGCGTGATTGAAGCCGGTTTCTATTTGCAACAGCACAGGTCCTGCACCAGGGAGCAGTGGGCAGTTCTGCAGCTGGATGTGCAGCCAGAGGTCTGCCCTGTGTCTTTCTGCACACTGGGTATGTCTCTCACTCCACTGAAGGATGACAACAGGAAAGTGCCTCGGCACAGAATAGAGAGCATTCAAGATAGGCACTTTACATGTGATCGGTTCCTATAAGCAAGATAGGTCAAGGCTGCTAGATAACCACATGAAGTGAAATCCCCTTAGTGAAGGACTGCTACCCACTTTGCCATCCACAGGTCTCATAGCCATTCATACAGGGCTGTATTTTTGACCACAAATAGGAAGAAGACACGGGTAAGCTGATAGGACCTGGGAAACTTGCTTTGCTCCCTCTTACTCAAGTATTTAAATTAAAGCAAGCACTGCAGATATGAGGGAATTTTTAATTCACTGACAAGAAATGCTGCCTTCAGGACCTCTTTCATTTCTACTATAAATAGAAAGCCATAGCACTGCAAAACTAAAATCAGTGCTGACAGTCCAGCCCTTGTCTTCTTTAAAGAAGTTGCCAAAATGTGCAAGAATTTAAACATTGAGAGAGATAACACACTGCTTGCTCAGTACACCTCATCTGTAATTTACAGATTGTTATTGCTGGCGTCACTCAAACACTCCATACTTGCTTAAAAAAATATGTCCATTGCCTAAAGCTTTACACAAATCATCTAATTTCATAATGAGGCAGTAACAATTGATCAAGTGCTGCTACTGGAGCAGGGCAAAGTACATTCCTGTTGTATCATAAAAGGGGGACTGCTGAGTCCAGAACTGAAATGTAAAGATGCAGGAAGGAGCTGATACATTCGTCATTCCTTACAATTCTGCATGAACTCCTCTTTCAAAGCTTAGTTGTACCCCTGAGCATGGGAGATATGCAAAAGCATCAGCTCTGGCCCACACTGCCAGGTACTTTCCTCTCTCCTTCCACCAGGAAAAAAGTGATACTTATATAAAAACTAAATCCAAGCAATTTCAATCTGGAAATTCTCTGAATGTCTTATGACAACTGTGGTTTAGCTCCCCATTCTCCTTTGCACACCTTACTCCTTCTCCCACTTAAATTTTCTGGTGCTGTGTACCTTTTAACTGTAAGGAAGGATGTTCAGCTTTTTCTACATCAAAAAACTCTCAGCAACCTTCTGAAAGCAAACACCGTTCACGACCAACCCCACATTAAATTGGAAAATAGTCCCACTTAAAAAGCGAGCAAGCAAACAAAAATCCATAAAAGTCTCTGAACAAGCCCTATCTTGAGAGCAAATGACCCAGCACTGGGTTGAGGGTATGATTAAGCAGTGATAACCCCAGGAACTGGAAAGCTTCCCAAGTGATTTAAAGTTCTTCAAACATCATTCCCCCTGCAATTGAAACCAAAATTCAAACTTAGTTCTTTGGAAGCGAAACTTCGGTCTGGTCACCCCAGTAACCTCATGTTAAGGCACTATGTGAAGTGCCTGGCTTTTCAGACTAAGGCTTTCTAGTCTGTGGATGGAGAGCTGCAACACAGATTGTGCCCATGTGAGGAGCTGGGAGGCCTCTGAAGGAGGCAATTAGCAGCAAGCTGATGCTTGCTGATACCTGCACACTGTGTGAGGGTGAAAATGCAGGTAACATGAATGGAGTAGGAGCCCACGCACAAAGGAGGGGCTGTGGGCTAATTAGGCACAGGCAGCTATGGAAATGCCCTCTGGCACTGCCTGCATTCAGGGCCATGCAGCAAGGATACCCACCCTGGGCACCCACCACAGCTGATCCATCAGGATCCATCCCCAGGAAATGTAGAGGTAGTTAGTATGTGTTTTATCACACACAGAAGTATATTTAGACATAGACATACATGAGTGGAGTCCCCTGACTGGGGAGGAAGATGATGTGTATGGATCTCATCATGAAATGGGGTGTATAAATACACACATGGTTCCCACATGCTTTCCTCTACAGGGCTCATGGTCTGTGTGTGCACCTTACCTGGCTTTATCAGAGGCTGCATAGAACAGTTTGGGAAAGCACTTGGGATCCTCAGCTTCAAAGGAAGGAAGGGAGAAAATCCCCAACAGCTCTGGGATTTTAGAAAGCTAGACCCACTTAAATTAAAACACAGAAAGCACACCACAAAACAGTGAACATGGCACTTCCATTTTATCTGAAAAGGGTAATCAATGTCTTTGCCTGTGATGCAGAAAACTCTCAGACGAATCTATCCTTCAGGTCACAGGAAGTGGTGACATACAGGGAAAAAAACCCCAGCTTTCCATTCAGTTCACATCTATCTGGTTCCCACTGCTAGAGCCAAGAATTTTTTCCACTTTAATTTTAATCATACATGCAGAAAATGAGAACTCAAGACAGAGTGACAGACACCCTGTCTCCTCTTCCCTACCAATGGCCTTTTGGGGCCACACCATCTCTGACCACTCAAGAGCACAGCTTTGCTGACACTGTACACAAATTGACAAGTAACAAGTACAAGATGGTGAAGGAATTTTCTTCTCTCTACCCCCTCCTTTTTTTTCCCCTTTTAGTTGCACTGAATCTATATAAACAAATTATATCACTGACTTTGCCAGCAGATGAGCTTCTCCATCTGGGAATATTTCATTTTAAATAAGGGACTGGAAGTCTTTTGCAAGAGATGGGTAGAACTAGCATGGACACATCATTCTTAAATATACTTTAATAAAGTCAAAACAAAACAAAACACAAGACAGAGAATGAGAGGGGAGACTGACTAAGGCACCTACAAGGGCCTTACCTTTTCTAGCTGCTCTGGGCTTTCTTAGAGAGAAACCAGTTGCCAACTCCCAGAAGTGATGGAAACCCTGGCTTTGCCCTGGTGTAGCTTGAAGGTGGACAGATGAAATAACTTACAGTAACTTACTAATCCCTCTCCCCGCTTATTTCAAGTAAGGTGCTCCCTCAGCTGCCTCTCAGGGCCCCTCTATGGCTTCCCAGCAGCCAGGGCCAGGCGGGGAGAGTGGTGAGGGGAGGGGGACAGTGCTTGACTCTCCCCAGGGGTTTCTCCATGAATGCACCAGCTACTGGGGAGAAGCAGAGCTGCACATTAGTCCCATCATGTCTCTTGCAAGGAGCATAGTGGGCAAACGAGCAGTCTCTGCCCCATTCAAGGAAGGGAAGCCCCCTTACTCCAGCATGGCAGGAGTCAGTGCTTCTCTCCCACAGTCTCTCATAAAGCAAATGCTTTTCTTAATCATTTGAGTATAATGAAACTTCCACTTTGCACCCAGGCAGAACATACAAGACCTTTCAGATGCTCTCAGAACTTCCTCAGATTGGTTGCTGCAGAATGACACCATAAACCCCCAGGTTCTTCTGTGGTGTGGGGAGAGCCCTCATCTCAGAGCATCCTCACCAGAGCTTTACAGACCCTGTGAAAATCATTCTCCGTTGTTTTTTCCTAATGATGACAAGAAGCCAGGGCATAACACAACGGCAACTAACAGTATCTATTAAGCTTCAAAAGGTAACTCTATGATGTCTAACAAGTTCCTATAGTTCTTTTACTAATGCTTAAACCCACTGCAGAGTCCTTATGCATCCGTGTAGATGCAGTAGTCCCAAAGGGGATTTCATGGGGTACTGCAGGATCCACAGGACAGACATGGGCCACCTTGGGCTCATCATAGAAAGGGGAATACAGATGAAAGTTATGAGGTCATTTACAAGCCAGTACCCATTTTTCTCTGTTTTCTAAGATACACTGACTAAATCATCTCATCAGAGTTACCTTGATACATAGATCTTATAAAATTTTCTGTTCAGGTAAACTTCTAGAAAAGCTTAGCAGAAAGTTTAATGTAAATTCAATCAATGCC